>NC_056737.1:1803445090-1803510090 GCF_019279795.1 Protopterus annectens | reverse complement strand
ACCGAATTCACTAGCCGAATGTAGTTTCTGTAGTGATAATTTGGCAAAAGCAAAACTAGCAGCCCTTGACAGTTGTATTAGGAAAATGTTGTACAATAGAATTCACTGCCGCTTTCTCAAAATCACTGAGAATTATCCTGGGAATTAAAGTTAGATTATTCTCCTGACACATACCAAGTACATTTTACCAGAATATGTCGGATCTACTGTCTATGCACGAATTTACGTTTCAGTGAAACTTAAATCCCTGAATGCATTTACACGAAAGTGCGTTTCAATGAAAATGCACTTTCATGTAAATCCATTCAAAAAAAAAAAAAACACAAAAAAAAATACTGAAAATACTTTTATGCAAGCCCCCCTGCACCCCCCATTGCGGGGGCTGTGCCCCCACTCCCCCTACTTAAATATTCTCACTCCGAGATTGCACTACAGTGGGGAAAAGGGAACGTTCCCTCATCCCCACTGTACTATGATCTCAGTAAATATCCCATTAGTTGCACATCAACTCTAAATGTTGATGTACAACTAATATAACATGCAAACAGCATCTTTTCAATCATCATCCCCCCTTACTACTCTATTTTGTAAACTTTATTACGCAAAAGTGCGTTTTAGATAAAACGCACTTTCGCATAATTATATTAGCGGATTTACGTTTCGGTAAAATGTAAATTCACTAATATGCTGTAGATCCAATATGTCATAACATATTTCAAGTTTACTGGGCAATAAACCATATACAACAGGAATTATTTTCTGAATACCATATATTTGTTTACATTCATGAGTGCTGATGGAGAATGTTCTGTCCACTAAGCAATATTGTGCAGCACATAACATTTTTAACTTGTTATGTGTAGTGATTAAGACAATGTTATTAGACAACCCGCCATCCCCGTCATGTTTAATTAGCAGTCTACCATTTTTTATAGGCAGCATATCTGGCATTATAGCTTTCAAACTTTTAAAGTCCTAAAATGTGGATGCTTTCATCTTATTACATGCTGTAATTACAGTCTGTTTCAGAGCATTTGTATTGGGCACCTCTGTGGCAACTTCAGTGGACGTGGTAGCCAATACATTGGAAACTACCTTACAAGGATGCTCTATTGACTGATCTACCCGCCTTTTAATAGTATCCCTTATTTTGTAGGCTTCCAGTTTAACAGGCTCAGAAGCATGGAAGTGAGATGTACTTTTCTTTAGTATTTTCCCGTCTGGTGAACTCTCCGTTATACATCTCCCCTTACACTACTCTTTATTTTTCAAAATACAGCACCAATATCTCCTGCTTAATGATATTTTCTCTAAATAGTAATGGTATCCATTGATAACCAGCATGTCTCGACTCTTTTGTGTTGTTATAGTGCTATATGGCTGTTCCAGAATGCCTGGACTGTATGCATCATTCACAATCTCCTCGCCCTGCCAACAAATGTTTAAAAAACCTTGTCACATATTTTACACTTTTACACTTGTCGTACAACATAAATATTGCACTGTGTAAATTTATGGGTACCTGTACCTGCATACTGCAGATAATTCCTGTTCTGGTATGAGAAGAACACATTTGTAGATGTTAATCCCTTTTTGTACGTTAACTGCTAGCAGTTCTGTTATAGTCACTCGTCAGTGCTTAATGGTTACGTTATTACATTTGTGACCTTTACTTTGGTCGAATAATTATTGTCGAAAGTGTGTTGTGTGAAATGCGCTGGTTTTTCACACAGGTGGAATTCGCTTTAAGTATTTTTGGCCATACAATATGCCAGATTGTTTTTTTTGCATTTCCCAAAATCGCACAAGATAGGATCGACAATATGATAGTAAACTACTCCCATCACATGTACTAGCACAGGCAATGTGCAGTCAAGGACTGACAATATTTCACCCCACCATCTGTCCACTACATCAGTGAAAAAATGCATGGCATCACCAATGTTAAGGATGGAGTCACGGATGTCAGACAGTGATGCATCCATGATCCTGAACATCCATCTGGTGTTGCATTTGTAACATGCCTGTGCCTCCATGATGGACCAAAACATGCATTGAGTGACTCGTGATGTGACACATGTGACAGGTGGTGGATGGGTAGCAGTCCTCCTTTGAGCACTCCTGTCAATCTGCCTGTGTGGGACCTCACCAGCTGTCTGGCTATGGCTAGTGTCTACAGTCACTGAAGCCATAGTCGCCACACTCTCCTGTTTGATGCCACCATACTCTGACTGTCCAATATCTGTAGCCGCAGGAGACTGGGTATGTGTGGGCAAACTGACTGTGTGCGGGGACATACAGGGAAGAAGTGGGATATCAACCCATGGGGCAGATTTGACCCCTAACAACCCCACCTGTGCCTCACTATGGTCACCATCATCATCATCAGAGACTGATGACACACGGACATCAGGTTGTGAGGGGAATACACTCCAACCCCAATGGCCACCTGTGAGGAGGAAGACAACATAGCTACTTTAATACCGCACTATTATGTCTGCTGATCCACAGGGTCTATATTAGAAGACCGAATGTTTAGGTGATCGAACACCTAAACATCGATCTTCTAATGTCGAAAGGAAAAAAACGGCGAACAGCTGATTTAACGCAGGGAAAGAGTTCCCTTGGCCGTTCGCCCGAGTTTTCAATTTTCCTACTGTTGAGCAATCTCGGAGTTGGTATATTTAGTTGGGGGGGTGAGGGGTACAGCCCCCCACATCAGTGGTGTGGGTGGTGAAGCCCCCCAGTTAATTTAGATATAAAGTAATGTTTTTTTATGTTGTGGCCAAGGGACGTGTTTCTCTGGGATGTTCGACATTGTGCGGTTCGATATTATAAGATTGATGTTTAGGTGTTCGATCACCTAAACATTCGATCTTGTAATATAGACCCGATCCACACACTCACATACAGCTGAGGTGCCACAACTGCATTATACATACCACATCTTATTTCTGATGGCATTTATAACACACAAGCAGACTACAATATACAAAGAGAAGACAGGCCCTTAATAACATGCATTGCTGCTATGTCTGGTTAATGTTGCCAGTTCTATACACCTGTGAGATAAGCGATATGTCAATGTATGTGATGGGCCTACACCTAAAACACATTGCACCCATCTTCACCATACTATTGCTCCCTGTATAGCAAACTGCATAGATCTTCACAAAAATAAGTGAAAATATGTTACAGCTCCAGCAAATACACTACTGTGATTACCAATTCAATGCACTGCAGTGAACCCCTTCCAAACTGAGCATACAAGTATTGCACTTTGGCTAAGCATAACAATTGTGTCTGCAGCAAACTGGCAGCCCTTAACATTCTTAGGGTATATATGAGCCATTCCATAACAGTTTCACACTCACTGGCTACAGGATGTTGGACTCCGGCCACACCTGCTGTACCTATGAAAATGTGAGGGAGAGGTATTGCCAGCAAACACAAATGTGACATTGTTACAGGATAATATGTGCGTATATCAACATGTACAGTAGGAACTGTGATACTGCCCACATTGCAAACATTCTGAGTATGTGTGTACAAGTGTGCATTACAAACACCCCTCCCCCCCAAATGCGGATTGACCTGACACCTAAGTACTGGTATGTGGAGGCTGCCACAATGACTGCTACAGTGGGTCTATATCATATGAGCAAATTGCACCAATTGTGAACGCTCCGAAGATTGAACTACCGGACCTCAAAGTGCTTTTTCTGAGATCATGGTACAGTGAAGAATGGGATATTTGCCCTTTCTTCACTGTAGTGTGATCTCGGAGTTGGAATATATATTTAGTGGGGGGTGTATAGGAAGTTCGAGGACCAGTACTTTTGATATTATGAGTGTTCTCAATTTGTGGGATTCGGTCATATGATATAGACCCGCTACAGTATTACAGTGCTGAACACAGGAAGCTTACCTGGACACTCCTCTGCTGTGGAAGTTGTGCCACCCACCTCTATGTTCTATGGGGTGATGGATGCTTGGGAGCTGGTGGTTGATCCGAAGTTTGCTAGGAACTTCTGTGTGGCCAAGAGTGGTCGTTCTGCTACAGAGCCTCCACCGGTGGCAGCACAGTCCCTGGCCACAGCAGCGGCCTTATGCCATGCAGCATTTATCATGTCATTTGCCTGGTGTCAGACCTGCTTGTAGCTTCTTTCCTGTAGCCCTACTTGGTTTACTGATGTGATAAGGTCTGCCCACAGTGCAGCACGTTGCTCCCAATTCTGGTGACTCCCGATGAGCAGTATGTTGTGATGCAATCTGAGGCCATCTAGGATCATGTCATTTTTGGCAGCAGAAAAAGGTGGGTGTCTCTGTCTGTACATCATTTTTGAAAGACAAGAAGAGGGGAACATGTCACAGGACCACATACATTGCTCTCCAAAATGTACACACCCTGCACATCCAAATTGGCCATCACTATCCTCCGTTAACTCCCACATGACACCCCGCTATCTATCAACACAGTATGTATGTGGCTATCAGCAACATAGTGGCAATACATCTTGCATTTTCCTCCTCATCTTGCTTTTTCCTGCTACTTGCTGCTTGTTCTCTAAAGCATTCAACTGCATATTTTCTGTTGCATTTATTACTGCTTGTTTATAGCCTGTCTAAATTGTGTTATTTTAAGCGTCCTACTTTTGGTTTAAGCACTTGAGTTTTAGGCCCACCCCTTAGGTCTCCCTGGCCTTTCTCTCTCAGATTCTGACAAATATGGATGGACAATGTCCTACACTTACTCCTGCCAGTCTCATTGATATGGGCATTTTGGCACAGTGTATCAACTGCCCCATGTACACGGACAACCATCTACTACCACCACCTAGGAATACAATTTGTGAGAGACTCAATTACATTAGAAACATAGAATCCATGCTCTGTCCCTATCAAGCCAGTATATCTGGCATCAAAAAGGTTGTCAACACAATCACTACACCTCACACACCAACCACACCTACACAACACACACCCACATATGCGGAGGTCCTCAATATAAAAATACCCAAAGGAGACCTCCGAGGTAAAAACACACGCAATCTCCAAAGCCCTCCACACCACATACCATGCATAACCCACACACCTGTGTCACACAGGTTTATATTAGAACATTGAAGTTTCACAACTTCAATTGTTCTAATATCAACCCCTATTCAGCGAATGCTAAAACTAGCGAAGCTGCAGAAAACCAAATTTTTTCCTAGGGAAAGAAATTGGTTGTCCATTTCTGTCACTTCGCTATTTTCAACACTGTGGTGGAAAGTTACGGGTCGGATTCAAGTAAGTGTGCGATTGTGTGGACGTGAGGGTTAGGGCAGCTTAGGTGAGTTAGGGTTAGGGCGCGTTTCAGGTAAGTGTGCGATTGTCTGGATATGAGGGTTAGGGCGGGTTAGGTGAGTTAGGTTTAGGATGCGGGTGAGGTGAGTGTGCAATAGTGATGGACCTTAGGGTTAGGGTTTGGGTTAAGGTAAGTGGATAGTTAGTGGTGTATATGCAGTTTAGTGTAGGGTTATATGTAAGATTTTAGGTGTATGTGTGTGGATTAATGTTTGTTTGGTGTGCTTGTATTGTGTGTATGTGTAAAGCCAAAGGAGGTGGAGTTCCAACATATATCAAAGACATACACACATGCAGGCTGGTCAAACAGTATGACACGCAGTAGACACTCCAAGTGCAGTTAACCATTGACAAGACCCCTATTCAAATCATAGCTAGCTACCAGCCCCCAAATCTGACTCAAGATGTCCATTCCACCTATATGGACCTATTTGATTCTATCAGGATTCAACCCCTTTACCCTGATCCTGGGTGACTTTAACTACCAAAAATAGATTGGAAGAACTACTCATGCCAGAACACAAATGCCCAGAGATTCATTGATTTTGTCCATGCAATCTCCTCGGAGCAGCAACTTGATACCCCCACAAGAGATGAAAATATCTTGGACTTTGTAATAAACAACATGAGAAACAACTGCAGCATCCCTACATTATCATCCTCCCTGGTAAGATTTGACCATAAGGTGGTCACTTTCAAAGTCACCATCTACCACAGTATCCATCTAGCTAGGATCAGACATAAAAACATCTCCAAAGTTTATTACAGCCTCCTGAGGGATGGTATAAACAGTTTTACAGCCCCCTCCCCCACTGCATGAACTGGCACCAATATCCAAAACTACAACAAAGCACTATACGGGCATTTCTATGGATGTATGGAATCAGCAATACCCAACAGGACTAAATCATCCTTTGCAAAGATAAGTAACCTATCTGGTAGACATCCATAATAAAAAAAACTCTATAACAAGAGGAAATAATTACTGTCCAAGACCAAGAAGGAGCAGTTGCCCAACTAGAAGCGCTGTCTCCTTAGCCTGAACAAGCAAATAAGAGCACTACTGAAATTTTCCAAAGCAATCTTCAAGTCCAAATTGGCGACATCTACTACATCTGCAACCTCAAAGGAAGCACCCAGATCTGCTCAGAAGTGGTGGTCAAGGACACCAGATATACAAATGCCGTAGATATAGCAAACTTGCTGGCAGACAGAGTCAGTTAAAACTTCACCCCTGTTTCTCACCATCAGTAGATCAGGACATCCCCAGTACCTGCCCCCTTCCCCTTATATCTAGGGAACAAGTCATCACTGCTGTCTCAAAGGCAAAAAATACAGCCTCCATGGGACCTGATAATATCCCAGGTTGCATCCTACATGAACTCAGGCAGGAACTTGCAGTACCATTAGGCACCCTGTTCAACCAAAGCCTGAGTATTGGCTTTGTCACAGCTGAGTGGAGGACAGCCAATGTCATCCATTTGCACAAAGGTGGAGCATCCAGCAATCTGGAATATTGTAGACCCATCAGCCTAACTAGCCTGATCTGCAAGGCCATGGAACTGATTATCATGGACCTCATTAACAAAAACATTGACAACCTCAAAACACTTGATCCCATGCAGTTTGACTTTGTCAAGGGGAGATCATGTCTGTTAAATTTGGTCGACATCTTTGAGACAGTCACCAAAGTCATGAACGAGTGGAAGCCTTCAGCACTATTCCCCACTCGGCCATAATAGATAAACTCCCAACTAGGCATCAGTTCATATGTTACCAGATGGGCACTTTTAGACTCCTAGTCAAAATAGGGGAGGCCACCTCATGCAGTTGACCCGTAACAAGTGGAGTATCCCAGGGTTTTGTCTTAGGGCCTCTGCTATTTGGGATATACTTTTCTGAAGTGCAGGGCAAAACCAGTGGGCTATGGCTGACCATGTTTACAAATGACTGCATGTTGAATGCTGTCCCAAAATCCTCTAGTGATGTGGGCATCCTTCATGAGGGTCTCACTCAGACAAATGACTGGTGCCAGAAACATGGCCTCAAGCTAAATACCACAAAATGCATCATCATCCCCTTTGGGGAGAGTGATGTCCCCACAAATTATAACATTAATAACAATGTTATAAGCATGCAATCAGTCATGAAGGATTTTGGCACACAGGTTGATAGCAACCTGACATTTGACCACCATGTTGCTTCCGTTGTTTGGAAAGCCTTCTACATAGCCCACCTCTTAAGTAAGGGTATCTCATCCAGGGAAAAGGAGGTCATAACATCCCTGTATTCTTCCCTTTTAAGGCCCTTTATTGAGTACAATGCCCCTTTCAGCATGTACCTTGCAAAGCACATGCAGCAGCTGGAGAGACCACAGAGGTTCCTCACCAGGAGAATCCAGGCCCTCAAAGATCTACCATACACAGATAGGCTAAAAGCCCTATCCCTCTACTCAGTTTCTTACAGACTCCTCAGAGGTAACCTCTGTCTAGGATACAAGGCGATCATGGACCCCACCTTGATGGAACTGCTGCACTTTTGCAAGTCAAGCTCCACTTGACTAACCCGCACTCATGCCCTCAACCTGGTATGTGATATCAACAGGACTTGTTGGCGGGACATATTTGTGTCCCAGAGACTCCCCCATCTGTGGAATAGACTCCCTCTCCATGTCAAGCAGAGTACCACTTTACCCCTTTTCAAGCGCAACTTGGATAACTAGATGGGAAACAGAAAATACACACTTGGGATTCCACCCATGTCCCTGTTGTACTGGGGAATTAGCTGCTGACTTGTATAAACATGGGATACACTATTGGCAAGGCTTATAAGGGCCTCAGGTCCAATAGCCTAATAACCTCCTATGAGCCCCTGAATACTGGTTATGGCCCTGTGTGCTGTGATGAAGTGTGTTGTTATGGTGTAGTGGTACATTCCTCTGACTGTAGTCATCAGGGTCATGGTTTCAACACTTGGGACTGCTGTTTTCACCTATGAACCTAAAAAATTCATCCCAGGGATCACACCAGTGGCTCTACTCAAGAGAGGCATTGGGAACTAAGGTCAGGTGGCACAATGCCAGGGTAATCGTATGGGCTAGTCTTGTACAAGCTCCAGGGCCATTAGCCTAGTACACACCTATGAACCTATGAACCTATGTATCGAATCCCATCAATGCCATCGACTGTGGTGTGTCCCCTATGGGTGACATCCCAGTACCATGCCATACAGCCACTGTCTGACAAATAGGTGAGTGTTACTACAAGTATATGGGGACAGTCCAGCAACATCCATGTGACACAATAACATACAGCACTGCAAACATGCTGTACGGTATCTTCCCTGTAGTTGTCCAACTTCTACAGTACACATATGTTTGTGGAATGTGTACATGTGCCTGAAATATGTGGACTCTCTGCCAGACAAATGTGGATGTCTGGCAAATGGTTGGACAGTGCGTAAAGGTTGTTCTCAGACTGTGTGGAATCTTACTGTCACAAGCCAGAACCCTCAGAAAACAGTTATGGTACAGTAATAGCTGGTACTGTATTAATTCCCTTATTTTGTATGCTCAATATGCACACTCTGCCGCTGAGGTTGGGCCTGTGCCCCCCCCCCCCCCAGTAATACTGGCTATGACCTGAAGTCTTGCTGTAGGGAGTCACCAGGTATGCTAGCCATAGCTTTCAAGCGATGAGATACAGATGTCGAGTACACAGTGACCCAGCCACAGTACAACAGTGACAGTCAGGGACACCTGTACAATGTTTGAACTATTTCTGTGTGACATTCACATAATGAGAGGAGCTGAATGACAGTACATCATGTGATATGCCAGCTGTGTCCACCATGCTTACTGTCACTATTGTCTAACATACAATCCATTACCATTCATACAGGAGCCGACTGTTGTAGTAGGGACTCAGAGGGCCAGAGCTGTGATCTACGTCATAGCAGGCAGAGTTGAAAGGGAAGCCTGTAGGTGCTGGATAGCTAACTATCAGCAATGTGTCACTCCAAGATATGTACTTCAAGCCTACTGTTGTAATCCCTATTCGGGTCTATATCAGTTGAGCGAAAACCCCTTTACACAAATGCCTAAACATCGACCCCTATACCTCGAACCGCGAAAATCCCAAATGCACTAAACCTCGAAAAATAAAATATCGAACTATCATAGTCGGCCAACCCCACCACCCACTACTTAGTACCTACCCAAAAAAAATAAATAAGCCACATACATACAATAATAAAATCCTACAGACATACACCCAAACAAAATAAATAATCCACATACATACATTTAACAAAACCCTACTTCCAACATTACACTAAACCCCACATACACAACTATCGCACTATCCTTAACCCCTCCCTAACCCTAAGGTCTGTAACTACTGCACACTTCCCCTACAGACATACACCCAAACAAAATAAATAACACACATACATACACTTAAAAAAACCCTACATCTAACACTACACTAAATCTTACATACATTACCTATCTATGCACTTACCTTAACCCAAATCCTAACCCTAAAGTCCTGTCTATCGCACACTTACATTACGGAGCTATACCACAGATGGGCCAACCAAAACAAATCGACATTTCAGAATTTGCGGTTTTGGTCGTTCGAAGTTCATGTACTTTGCGCAATATGGTTCGACGTATTCGTATTCACATACTAGGGTTTTCGCTCAGCTGACATAGACCCTCCCTAGTCCCCATAACTGCATCCTCCTTTCTGCATGCCATTACATGGGGACTTCTATTACATATCTGGTAGAGTGCTGTACTCCTTTTTGTGCAGAAATCCTGAAGAATAATGTTTGTGATATCACAGTCTGTCTTTGTAAAGCAAGTCACATAGCCATCTGCTTGCCTTTTGCAGGTAATGCTCATAAACAGGTGATTACCTGTGCACCAATCTGTGGCTCAGACTTGCTAATTGCATCCAGGACAGATGGGTTGCACTTTCATTAGCCAAAGGTGTGGCACAACAGTGCTACATTTAAGGCCTTCATATAGGCCTTGGCCCCTTTCTTAGTCTATGAGATGGACATTATAGAGGTGTGAAGACTACAGCATCACAGAGGGTAGGTAAAAATACTATCCACTATTGGGATTTATGTGGTATGTCCATAGTTTTGCATGCTATGTTTAGCCATTGTGGAAGACTTTCTGATTATGTGGCAGTTTACTTTTAAACAATTTGGATTGATGTCAGTAAGTGGGAAGACAGATGTGAGTGTCATATGTCATATGCATCAGAATATGCATGCTGCTGCAGTAGCTGCTGGTCTGTCAGCTGTGTTTGTTTGTACGGAAAAAACTGTGACACGTGTCCCTGTCATTTGACCTTTGCCCCCACCCCTTTATGTATGAGTGTTGTGTAGATCCCTTCTTCTAGGTGGTTGTGAGGTATGGTAGGTCTGTAGCAGGTACCTGAATATACTGGCACATATGTTACAGACTGCAGCTGCTGCGTTTTGCCCAGGAGTCATACTGGGGAGTGTGAACGCATTGAAGTACAGCAAGTTTTATGTGTCAATGAGGCAGCAGTGCTAACTCTGTTGTTATAGCATAGCCAGGGTGAGGGTGCCCATAACAGTCCAGGTGAGGCATCTGCTTAAGGTACATATGTTATGTAATCGTGCCAATTGGGGAGAGGTAGTTGACATACAGGTAGCCTATACATATTTGTGCAGTGAATACCTACCTACATACCTTTGGCATGCTAAGATGGGTAGCAGTGAATGCAGTAGCAGCAACCTGTTTTGGTTAAAATTTCAGGACTCAGTCATTATTTGTTGTATTCACAAGCATGTAATTGAAGTGCAACACACTTGATTTAAACCCAGGACTGTGGGTGGCAAAACATACATGCTAGGGATTTAACAGATTGAGCTACTGAGTCAATACTGCAGCTAGTGTATTTGCAAGATGTATGTGCATGTATACAGTCTGTTACACAGGATTCACATTAGCATGTGTGTTTGGTTGGGTATGCCGTGTAACACTGAACTGTCTGTCATAATTTCGGAGCTTCAAACTGTACTGACTTGCCAGTACTTCAACAAACAGAATAGGTTTTGTGACTACTGTGCCAAAAGTAGGTGGCACAACTGTGGGCATTCTGCAATGGTCTATGCAGTTGTCAGTTATAGCTAATATCCTAGGCTTCAAGTACATCCATCATTATTTATTTGGATGTGTACTGGTTTGGTGTCTGCATCACAGTCCCCAGTAGTCTGTCAATTTTCCCATTATATGTTCAAGCAGTGTGTCATTGGCAATCAGTATATGTTTATGGAAACACATGCTTTATTTTAAAGCTGAGTGGACTAATGCACTTTGCTGTAGTTGACAGGGACCTGGGTTTGAGACTTGGCAGGAGTAATTATTTTTGCAGATGTGCCTAAAAGTGTCAGAAACACAGAAGGTGATTAAAGCAGTTTTAAGTGGGTTTGCACACTGTGCTAATTCCAAGAAAAGAAAAGAAAAAAAGGGCTGATGGGAAAATGGTGAAATGGGGGCAAGCGAGGGGAAAATACTGTGAAAAGCAGGTAGGGATGTGCAGGATGGGTGTAGGAAGGGACCACAGCTCTCCATTTCTTCTACAACAACCGCTGTGCAGGTTGTAGACAATTTGGAATTTGGAGCCTCTGAGGGCAACATAAATGTGTTGATTGATTCATGTAATGATTGAAGTATGTCCAGTGGACTTGGTTGCAAAATGGAGAGCTATGTATGGGGCAATATTTTTTTTTTGTGAGACAGATGCCCATTTTTTTTTAAAGACACAGTGGGATGTTGGGGAAGGGATATAGGTAGGTGTCTGGAGGTAAGTTGGGTAGGAGAGGTTGTATTTGCAAACAGACAAGACAGCATACAGGGGTGATGTATGACACATGTGGGGGGTAAACACCTTGGATGGGGAGGGTGCCATGGAATCGGAGAGCCATGTGCTTCCAGATGGCAGCAGTGAGACTGAGCTCCCTACCCTTGGGCAGTCAACTTTGCTCCTTCAATGCCCCAAAGGCGGCTGTGCTGAGGGCTGGGTGCCAGGGCTACTTTGCCCCTCCAGGTTGGCCAGTCTGTCCTCAATCTGGCCTAGGAGATCCTCATAGCCAAAGTGCACAATCCTGTGCACCATCTCTGGTAGCTGTTGCTGGGTGACAACTCTCCCCCCACACCCATTCCCAGGAGGACGGGCCCCATCCCCTGAGGTGGTTCCACTCATAGTTGGTGCAGGATGAGCAGAGGGGGCAGCACCAGGTTGGGTCCCAGATAAGCTGGGACTCGGTGACATGACTGGCTGAGGTAGGGTAGGTGGATTGCCAGAAATCAGCCTACCCAGTTGAGCTATGGTGTTGAAGTTTTTCAAAGGGTATAGGTTAGTAATGAACAGAACATTTAGTTAGTTATAACATCATGCCAGAAGTTTGCACAAAAAACAGTTAAATAACACCTAGGTAATTCAACAAGGTATGTTAGTATTAGTATGCAACCATTGTAATACATAACAATAATAAACCACATGGCCCAGCATAACATTTTCAGAACAACAGATGTTAAAAGTAAACCATACCCGATGTGTAAGAATAATAAATTATGATGCAGACAAGGGGTGGGGATGGAGAGAAATACATTCCATTACTACCAGTATAGGCTATATTGTTTGGAACAGTACTCTTATATACTCTACAGGTCTGCCCTTACGTTATGTATACAAATGCCCTATAGCTTCTGTAGTAGCCACATACCCCTCAGGCTATCCACATGGGACAGTATGGACCAAGCTGTAACACCTGCAGGTATACAACTACAGGGGAGTATTACATGTTGGGGGGTCTATATTAGAAGACTGAAGATGCATTCTTTCGAATGCATCTTGGTCAAACTTAAAAGGCTGAAAATGCAAAATATCAAAGCGTCTGTTAAGCAAATTCTCTGTGTGGGAAAGAATTTGTTTGGCCGCTTTGGTACTTTGCCATTTTTGGCACTATGGTGCGGTCTTGGAGTTGGCATATTTAAGTAGGGGGATGTGGGGGTGAAGCCCCCACTTAATGTAATGTTTGAAATTGATTTTTATTTGTTTTATTTTTTGTTGGGACAGCAATTTTTTCACTTAGAAAAAAAATCACTGTTCTGACACTTCAACATTGTAAGCTTTCACTTACATAGGGTCGATTAATCACCGTTTGCTTTTTTAAGCATTTGGTGATTTAATATAGACCCTCAGGGAGACATATATGACTACCAAGGTGTACTGTGGACTCATGTAGTGTGATTGTGCTATTGACATAAATTAAGTGGATGATAAATCTGTGTCCAAAGGATTTGGCAACAGTGATCACAGTCCATGACACTTGAGAAACATGTATCGTGCACAGTACAGAGAGTTTACCTGTCATGCTGTCCTTGGCAGGCATGGGGTTAGACTATCACTGGACATTCATAAATACACCAGGTATACAGCCATACCAAAATTAAACAGTTTTATTTATTTTATTAACTTTTATTGTTATTGTACTTGTTGACTTTATTTACTGACATCTTATCACCTTGCTGAGCAATGCTGTTAACACTCTGGTACATCTGAACACAGAAATTATTAACCCATTTGAACAGCTACTACAGCTGTTTATTTACCTGTAATTCTTGGAGGCAACATCTGTTAACTATGCATAACTGATTCAGTAATATTTATTAGTACTTGCCACTGGATTTGAAGGTCTATGTGTGATAAAATGTGTATCAGACACAGCATTTAACAAACTGAGCTACTGAGCCACTGCTAATGATTGACTGCCTGATATTTGCCTCGAGCTCACCTGGAAACAAAATATGATCTTGTAATAGTAATACAGTTTTATACAAGATTGCAGTGACAGTTGAACATACATGCATGAGAGCCATGCATGACAGAGATACTAGGTAAACTGTCCATTAATACATAGAATGTAGGTATACATAATAAACACTTAGTGGGTAAAAATATCTGTGACGTGTACAAACCATATCAAAGTACTGTGTTGGCTACCTGACCCACATACAGTTGCAGATAGTATATTTGCAGTCTTCAGCTATTACAGTTTCATACTTGCCTGCAGCACTGTACCTCAGAGCAGGAATGCATATAGCTGAAATGCAACGGTTAGCATAAGACAATTCTGATATACACAATAAACCTTGAGTGTTCCTGGTATTGCTTCAGATGTTAGTGCAGAAAAATTCATAAAGCATATATCCTGTAGTACAGCTCTAAATTTACAGTTTAGCCTGACACACTTTCTTAGCTAACCTTAAGTCAGTTAGTGGTATTATTTGTGTTATTTCAGAACAGATGTCATGTCATTTCATGAACAACAGCTCTACTTATACATATATTGCATAACACAGCTTTATTGGTGGTACCTTCATGCATTTATTGTCATATTTCTGAGTCTTTATTAAACAATATTTAGGATAATGCAGGTGTTGCAATACAGCTGTAATTCCACAATTATTAATGATTTAACCTTTGTTGCATTATACTTTGCAGTAGACAGTTATTGCAGTACAGCCCTACGTCCACGTTCATTGCATTACACATATCTGCACAGTATGTACCTACTGGCAGTGATTAAATTACTCTATCTTGTGTATTTGATTATAGATTGCAAATTAATCTGTATTCACCAAACTCACAGCACAACTTGGCCAGGTGCCCTGCATGGGCCTCTAGGCTGTGAGCTCTCTCCTCTGCAGATGTAGGGAGAGAAGCACATCATTATGTGTGCCTGTCTATCAAACATTCAGATTAGGTATTGGCAAAACAATGCTAACAATACATGCAAACTTGTCGGCATTCCTGCCCCAAGCATCCTGGACCCAGGTGTCCAGAAGTCCCCTCTTCCACCTCTCCAGATTGTCAAAATGGTGATGGACCTGCTCACCTGTGTGGGGGTACCTGTTGCACTAGTGAGATCACATGCCAGCCAGTCCCAGTCCTCTAACTTATACTCCAATCCCTGGTACTGGCCCTGCAGCAGCTGGACATCATGATATTTTAGGAGTCCAACAATGACCCTGGACTCCAGAATGCCCCATCACTGCACCCAGAAGCTTGCACCCTCTCCAACACCTGCTATAGTTCCTGCATGGTTCAAACTCCAAAAGGTTATGCTATATTCCCACCTTTTTCACTTAAATAAGCCTGATTTCCCACCCTTGCACATCACTGGGCCATTTTTTAAAATGTGGGGTGCTGCTTGGCACCATGCAAACTGGCTTAACTGATGTCACCAGTGCTTAAACTGCTAATGCTTAGCAATGCTTAGTGGTGCACAAGCCAGTTTAGATGAGCTGAGCAGTGCGTAGACTAGAAAATGCTGAGCAGTGCTTTGCACTGCTTAGCAGTGCACAAACCAGCTAAGTGGTGTTAAAATGTTCCTTTTTAAGCACTGCTTGGCAAGGCTTAGCTGTGTTCAGCAGAGCTTAGCTGAGCACAGCAAAGCAGGATTTAAAAATAATTGATATAGATTGTATTTGCAAAATAAATGCTTAATAATCAGTCTGTGTATTCAAACTCTGCACCTACTACACATAAGGCTGTCGCTCTAACCATTAGATTATGTAGACATGTAGAATTCTGCTATACTTTTACATATACCCCTCTACTATGTTTAAGTACCGCTGAGTACCATGACGCACCATGCTAACCCACTCAGCTATGCTTAAACTTGACCTTTACATTCATAATTAAATGTATCCAGTTTCTATTTTTAGATATCTGGCACATGTCAACTGCTGTGCGCCATGCTGCACTACAAAAAAAAATTAATTTAATACATATGCACGCATTGATATACTGAACTTTCATAGGGCATGGGGTGTTTTACTCACCTCCGGACACAATAATACATGTTACACTGATTAAATAACTGTGTTACATGGTTGTCCTTCAATAACGTGCCTTCATTAATATTGATGGAACACTACTGAGGGGTTGTCGAGTATATGGCCATGGTACCTTCCATGCAGGCTTTACACTATGCCTACATGGATTTTATTAAATCTGGGGGTTAGTCTTCTCAAGAGTAACATGTAAATGAAACCAAGTCTCTTCAATATATTTGGCAAGTCATGTGATATACAAATGCCAACAAAACAAAGTTAACATTTAAAACACAGACCAATAACAATGACAGTTATTAGCATGTCTAAATACAGAATTCCAATGCATGAAACCTTTTTTTTGAATACAGTTGGACTTGATGCAGGTATAAAAAAGAATCATAAAATATCCGCAGATGTAAAACAGATCATGAAGATGCTAAAGATAATAATTGTCTAATAATACACACACATACACACACACACACACACACACACACACACACACACACACACACACACACACACACACACACACACACACACACACACACACACACACACACACACACACACACACACACACACACACACACAAACACACACGCACACACCTATTTCTTTCTCTCTATATATATATCTATATAACTACATATATATGCTTAGGTTTATGGTAAATGACTGAAATGCATAAACACAAATTATGAAACATTGACTATAAGAATATTATGATTATAAATGTGAATGGTAGAGGGGTTGTCATGTGATTGGTATTGTTTATTCAATATCGTTTTTGAGTGAACATGTATTACTGCAATGAAAAAGCTATTCTGGTGAAGCCTGGGTTTGTGGTAATAAATGCAAGCCTTCTTAGTTTCGTGTTGGAGTTTTCTTTTATGTGGCTATATTGCATTTCTTTGCTGTTTTAATATGTGCATCCTTTATACTTGTGTATATCTAGCTATCTGTCTATGTATGCATCTATCTATATAAAATTGTTGGGGGGGGGGCTGAGGGTTCCCTCTCCTGCACAAAGTGTTCTTGGGTTTATTTTGTGACGGTGTAGGTTTACATGAGTTAGAATGTGGAGTAGGTAGTTAGTTACTGCTATGTGATTCAGTAATTTATGAAATCACTTGTTTTTTTTGCTGATCTGATGGTTACTATTTTGTGCATTTGGACATTGCTGACATAATCACACACCCACTCCCCCTCACATACATATACGTACACGGGTCTACCTGACAACATTGAAAGCCCAAAAGGCCGACAAGGAGATCACCAACACCACAAAAACAAAAGTGCAAAAACACAAAAGTTCATATACCCGACAAAGCACAATCCCGACAGTTAACAAAACAAAACAAATTCTCTGAAACGAAAAACACACACACAAACACAAGCACACCAAAAACTTGATAAACTACACTAAACCTTACATACACAACTATCTATGCACTAACCATAACCCAAACCCTAACCCTAAGGTCCGTCACTATCGCACACTTACCTTACCTGCACCCTAACCCTAAAGTCCGTCACTATCGCACACTTACCTTACCTGTACCTTAACCCTAACGTCCGTCACTATCGCACACTTACCTTACCACACCCTAATCCTAAAGTCCATCACTATCGCACACTTGCCTTACCTGCACCCTAACCCTAAAGTCCATCACTATTGCACACTTACACATTCGCACTCATTTCACATGTTGGTGTTTTCAGCGTCGGGATTTCAACTTGTTGGGTATTTCCATTGTCGGTCTTTCGGTGTCGGTCATCTCATTGACATTGTTTTTGCTTGTCGGTCTTCTCAGGTAGACCCACATACATATATACATACTTTATATACGCTTTCACTATCACTACTTTGGCGTCCTTTAGCTACTCTGTGCAGGTGTGCTGATGGTACATTTAAGGTCCTAATAAAGGAGAGATGATGAGTTAATTAATGGATTACTTAAAGCAACAGACTGTTTCTTTGTGTTGCAGTTCTTTTTATCTCTTTGCACCATTGTAATATTAACTTCAAATATAGCTTGAAGTTCACCTATATTATGACTAAGGCATTGTTCAGCAAAAAAGGTACATTGCAACCATTCATTTTTCTCTGGTTTAATACATTCTAAGCAAGCATGAAACCCATGGAACACTGGGCTTGACCACAAATTAGAATAAAAAAAATGTCAATATAGGCATGTTGTTATACTTTTATAAGCCTTACAACATGGTTATGTATACAGAAAAGTTGTGATTGTTGTGCTATTTTGAGTTACTATATATACATGTTTACTGGTTTATTTTATGCACTTGCCATAGGATGGATGGATAGCTATGTTAAATTAATGCATCTAAAATGCTTGAAATATGCCTTTAATCATCTTCAGAACCAAATGCATTTAGAAGACATATGAAGGAAAATATATTGAGGCATATGTGTTTCTTGTTTTTAACAGTTTCCATCTGATGAAAATATAACCAAGGAAATGACAGATAAATTGAAAACATTTCAAAGGAATGTCTCGTTTTCTTCTGAATTATCTGAAGTTATTTTTTTCTGCTGTCAGAAATAAATGAGGTTCTCTTTTAACAACAATTATAATTCAATAACAGAACACTTCTATCTTAGCCAAAAACCCTTTGCATTGTTCTTGATGCTATAATTCCATATTATAATTTGCGATTTCTTACAGATTTTAATACCATTGTTCTGATTTATATAGTGATCTAAAATACGTGCCAAGAAATAAAAATATTGTTTTAAATCTGCAATCCACTTTTCTTTTTAATAGTTATAGTAAAGAACATAAAGCACATTTTAGACCAAGCTGTTAAGTATTATACCACATTTTTGTAAAACTCTACCCATCAGATTATAAAACAGTCATTCTGCCTCATCTTAACACAGCTTTAAAAACTAAGATAAGATTTTATTTTAAACCAATGAGATGGGTTGTTGATCTACTTAGTATATGACTGCTTCACACTTTCCAGTTGACAACTCACTTTTTCATCATAAGAAGGTTATTTTGTGAGTATCACTGAAATTCTTATGGAATTAAATAAAATCTTCTATATGCAAGTGACTTTTACTCAGCTTACACAAGAGAAAGTAGAAAGCCGGCAAAAATGGTTGCTTATCTGACTGCTTTGTAGTTGTCAGTAATGATTCATAGATTCATTTTTATAACCACTAGTAGTTAAATTGGCTGAAAACAACTACCATAACCTGAGTCTTATTTAGTTTAAGATCAAGTGCAAAGTTTTTGTTCACCATGTCATAGGTTCATAGGTTCATAGGTAGGTACTAGGCTATTGGCCGTAGGGCCTATATAAGTCTAGCCAAAAAGGTACCCTGGCTTTCACCACCCAAGAAAATTATTTTCAAATGTCTTTTGTTTATAATTATGCTCTTTTCTTGTAAATTGAGCTTTCTTACTCTTGTTACTTTAGTGGACCTATATTTATTAAGTGTAGTAAACTGGTGTCTCTGTTTACTGTATGCAGAGCAACTGTTCAAATACTTCCTGATTTCATGGGATCCAGCCCTGCTTCTGATGATGCGTTATACAGGAGAAACAGTTTGTAGTAGGTTGGAACGTGCTCTGTAATCTGCAGAAGATTTCATATAAGCAATAATACCCAACAGTGTGTGTGTTAATGTGCAAGTAACTCCCACCCAGGCGTGTTATGCGGCCTGATGCTGCAGGCAGTGGCTCCCCACTGTAGTGCAATCTTGGAGTTGGTATATTTAATTTACGGAGGGGGGTGTGGGGGGAGCAGGGGGGCTTGCCCCCTGCAGAAACATAGTACAAAGTTTTTTACTACTTTGGTGTTGTTTTAGGTGGAGGGGATGTTATTTACATGTTATTTGTAGGTTTTGAAGTTGTGATGCAAAGTTTCACTGTTATGAAATTTGATGTTATGAGTTTTGGACATTATAGGTTTTAGATGTTATGGTGTCAATGTGCTGAGCTGAAATGTTATGACCATTCGATGTTTTGAAGGGAATCCATACAAACAAACACACACACACACACACACACACACACACACACACACACACACACACACACACACACACACACACACACACACACACACACACACACACACACACACACACACACACACACACACACACACACACACACACACACACACACACACACACACACACACACACACACACATATATATCTTTACATGAAGTTTAATATAATTTAATGAAAGACCATGCATAATAAACAGGAGCGGCCTTAGGTCAACTGGTGCCATAGGAAAAAGGGCTCCACAGCGCCCCCCACCACACTACCTGGTGCCCCCATCCTTGTCTTACTACACCAAATAAATACTGGAAAAGCAACCCTGCTAGAGCGGTGCCCTAGGCGGCCACCTAGTTGGCCTATGCCTAAGGCCGGCTATGATAATAAACAAAACAGAAATTAATGTGATGACTCAAGACCAGCATGATGATTCATCTAATTAAAATGTTTGTAACCTCTTGTTTCCTGCTAACAGAGTGTTTTTTGTTTGTTTGTTTTATTCATACAACTTAACAACAGCAACAAGCATAACATTTAAAAATAATATTAAAGACCTGAAAATAATGATCCTTGAGTGATGTAATATCCAAGTTTGTTTTAAAAGGAGTAAAGCTTTTAGGAGTCTGAGCATTCCACCCACCCACCCACACACACACACACACACACACACACACACACACACTTATGTATATATGTGTGTGTGTGTGTGTGTGTGTGTGTGTGTGTGTGTGTGTGTGTGTGTATATATATATATATATATATATATATATATATATATATATATATATATATATATATGCGTGTATATTCTTCTGTAGCAAGTCTTTTGATTTGTAATTATTCTGTTTGGAGCATGACAGTACAGAGGATTTGCTGTTAATGATCTGCTTCCTGTAGACGAGGGTTTGATTCCCTCTGCTTTTATTGGCAAACTGTGTGACCGTGAGAAAGTCACACAACCAGACAGTGCTTTAAGGCAAGCTCCTCAATGGTCTCTTGGACCACATGCCTATTAACCGCCTATAAGAACAATCCTATTACATATCCTACTCAATACAGTTGCTATACTTGATTTGGCCTTAGGCAGAATGTATTTTATTTTGATGCCCAGAGTAATGTTTAAGAAAGAAAGAAATCAAAACAATATCCATCAAAGTTTTACCAAGCTGTCAGTGGTATTTAATATCTAAGCAAATCTGTGTTATAGTAGAGTCAATTATACAAACGTTGATTATCTGAAATGTCAATTATCTGAACGCAGCCTTCCAAATTGTTTGGTTAGGAAAAATCATAAAGTCTGAATTTGTAAACATTTTATGCATTTCCTTGTGTGTTTTTTGAGCCTGTAGCCCACTCATTTGTGACAAGTTTTCTTTATTGCTCACTGGAATTGCTGAATGGTTGAAAAGTGCATTCCCTGCATGCAAAAAAAAAAAAAAAAAAAAGATTTTAGAAGCTTTTTATCCAGTTCAGTGTATGTTATCCAAACTACCCTAGGTCCCAGGTAGAACGGATAATTGACTCTCTGCTGTACTGTCAGTTTCGACTATTGTGTATATATTTAAGCATTTCATGAAACTTATAAATTCTGGTTTTAGTGAATCCTTACTAAGATCATGAATCTTTGAAACTACACCTTTAAATCAAGATTACAATAAAAGTAATCATACTCATTTTTAGTAGTGAAAGTTCCACAAAGCATTACTCATTATGTCCTTTTTATGTATAATCATATGCAGGCACATTTATTTTCCAGAGTATTGGTAAGAATCATTTAGCTTACATTAAGTGACTGCATTGTTCATAAACACTGCTTTCTGCTCTTCTATGTATTGTGAACCAATAAAGAGCTGATGAATGTGTTAAGGTAGTCAAAGTGGGGCTGATGAATATGTAAAATATTCAGTGAATATGTAACAGGTAATGGTGGCCTGTCCTGATTGCCTTCTACATGGATATTTTGATTTTTCACAAAACAACAAAATCATTTGTTTCTGTCTTGTTAATCACATCCTAAAATGTGTTTGGTACAGAGGTATGCTGCAGGCCTTACATTTGAAATGCAAATGACTTATATTGACTACACAAGACATCATATTAATGAGAAATTTTTCAACCATGTTCACAGAGCTAAGCACACCACATTTGCTTACCTACAAACGTGCATGACCATTGTTCATATTTTTAATGCCTACTGTTTTTAAACCATGTATACACATTTAATAGTAATGGGTAAAAAACACACAATACCATTCAATTAAAGTGCAGCATATACACAACTGTTTGTAGTACTTGAACAGAAATACACTGTGCCTAAGTTTGGGAAACAAGAATTTTGAATGCAGAATGTTATTCTGGTGCTAATCTGCAGCAGTAGTAGTTAAAGAGACTAAATAAAATTATAGTATAAAGCAGGTGTGTCAAAGGAAAAATATACTTTAAAAATGATCAAAACACGGTAGGTTCAGGTTAAGGCACTTTAATCTTGCAGCAAGGAGACAAAAACGTGCTAATACAGAGTTTGTCTAACCAGAAACAGGAAATGCATTCATTTTTATAGGTTATCAAATTAATCCTGTCCTACCATGCTGACGTAATGAATTACCACCTTTTGGTCATCATCTGCTGACCATCTTTCCCATGATTTTCTGCTGATTTAAACAATTTTTAAGTGAAACATCCTGAGGAAAACAACATGGCCTTGGTTACTTTCAGTTAGATACTTGTTATGTTACATTCAAGATACTATAGCTAAATCGAACACAATGCTAGCAGTTCATTTCTCTTATAAGCCTTTGTTTAACTTATCTCTAAACTACTGCAGCTGCAGAGGTTCCCATCCTCTGAACAAGGCTGCCTGTCTGGAATCATTACATTTATTCAATGGTATATTGTCTATTCATATGCTTCTGACCTAGCAGATTAACACCTGCTTCTCAAGTACATTTCCACAAAGCAAAAACAAGAATATTGCTGTGCTAGCAGTTACTAGGTCAGAGGGCAACTTGCAAGTTTCAGTAAGCATGCTGCAGTTTCAATAAGGCATATTTTTGGTCTCATATGAAACTCAATTTATATAAATCACAGTGCATAAGAAATAGAATGAAAAGCATATTAAAAACATTTGATTATTAATTTGTCATTAAGCATACACATATTAATACATATTTTTCTAACATCTCCCTCCTGTTAATACTTTTTATTCTATTTTCAAAAAAAGATAAACAGTTTGCTTCTTTTCCTAACCTCTTCCATTTAGGATTTGCAGTTAAGAAAGTCATTTAGTTTAAACTTTTATGAAAGCGTCTCACATTCTAGCAACTCTTCAAATTCAGTACTTTGATACATAGTTTCAGATACGGATATATCTATGAATTCCTTAATTAATTTCTTCATACAGGGGATTCCGCAACAAATGCAAGCTCCTATTAGGAGTAAATCTACCCCAATAGCAATCAGTATGTTCATAAAGATGGAGCCCCACCCCCCCAAAGGCATTCTGAAAAAACTCTGTCAGAGGGTTTGGGCCTGGTTTGGTCATGGCCGACACTTGCTGAATCACCTCGAGATGGTCGTTTATCTCATGCTGGTGGTCAGGAATGAATGCACAGCACTCTTCTTTGATTAAAGCACAAGTTCCGCCTCTCGCCGCTAGGGTGAAGTCAAGATCCATTCGGTTTTAAAGCACTACAGTTCTCATGGCATTCAGTTCATCAGTTATCAGTTCGAGGGCAGAAAAAGTTGCATTACTCATTATTTTGAGAAGTTAGACAGTTTTCACAGTTCCCATATTGATTTGACTTCGCCATACATGGGTGATATACCTGCCCAGGATATAACAGCATCGCTCAAGTCCATGTGCACAAGTATGGTTTCCACATTACGATGGTCTTTCCACCCTGCTTCGATTCGTCCCACTGGATTCTCCGGTTTCTTAACAGTCTTTTTGGTTACGTCAAAGTATTTTGAATACTCCCTTGAGGCAAAGCTGCAGTGTGTCGGATGGCTGGAACCAGGTGTCCCAAAAAACAACTGCCAGACCAATTCGCAGGTAACCATTTATATGCCTTTTTCCCACATACAAAATAACAGTCCTCTACTTTTGTCATCACTTTGTTACGAAATGACTGCCCTGCATGAAACATTTTCTTATCTATCACTGATAACTGTTTGAAAAGTACAGGATTTTGCTGTACCTGATCAAGAGTTTTATGCACAGATTTCAAAAATGAGTCATAATCTGTACTAGAAGATCCGCTCAAATCATTTGGTTTTCTATAACATTTGTACTGTACAGTAACATTACATTTACTCCACCCAACTTGGATGGAGTCATTTTTATAAAAGCATACATCAAAAACCAGATTTTCCCAGGTCTCATTGACCCCTAGGGGGATAGCAGTCATTAACAAACCCCCATATGCTGTTGGTATGGCCGTACAGACCCAGCAGTTCGAAACATTGAAAGTCTCTGCGTATACACGTGTAATTGCCTGATAAGTGTTAAAGTTCGGATGACAGTCTATGTTTGGTTCATTACGTCTAATCAGTTCAACCTTTGTGGCAGGAAAAAAGTATGGCCACAGCAAAAAGAACAGTGTGATCAATATTGCAACAAAACAATCGTACAAGTTTTTTGAAATTGCTCACTGTCTCTACTAACTCTGTATCTGGCCATTTTGTTCTTGTTGTGCGACTGTAACAAGGTTTTTGTCCAGTTCAAAGTTTTTAACCAGCTTACAGTGTGTCAAATGGATCCAAGAAGCTCATTCCGCGATTTTGACTGCGGTGGGTGTTGACAGCAGTACCTGGTATGGACCTTCCCACTTTGGAGAGCTCCAATTCTTTCGTTTCGTAATCTTCACCCAGACCCAAGTGCCTGGGGCTACTGGTGCTTCCGATTTCGGTTGCTCTTTATCTGAAACAGAATTTAACTGCAAAAGTTTGTTATTCAAAAATCTCCTCATATATCCTGCAAGTGAACTGTCAGCCTCCTGCTCTGTAGACATGAGAGGCTTCCACTGAGGTGTATAATATGCCCTCCCAAACAAAGTTTCAAAAGGAGTTAATCCCTTTACATTTGGAACAGTTCTCATACTCAACAGTGCTAAAGGCAAACAGTGCACCCAATTTTTCTGTGTTTCTTCTATCAATTTCCTAAGTCTATTCTTCAGTACCCCATTATGTCTCTCTACTAGCCCTCCAGATTGGGGGTGATACGCACAGTGATTCTTTAACGATATTCCGAAGTAACGACTAAATTGTTGGATTGTTTGGTTCATGAAATTTGTCCCGTTATCACTATAAATCTTTTCCGGTATCCCAAATCTGGGTATAATTTCTTTAACAAGGACCTTTGCAACCGTAGCTGCATCTGGGTTTTTAGTTGGAAACACTTCTACCCATTTGGAAAACATGTGTATAATAACTAGGCAGTATTTCTTATTCTCACATTTATTCAATTCTATGAAATCCATACAAATAGTATGGAACGGATATGGTGGTGTTGGAAAATTCCCTCGCTTAGGCTTGAATGCCCCTTGTGTATGATGCTTGTTACAAACATGGCATACTGCACAAAATTTTTTTGTATAGTTTGTAAACCCATAGGTTGTAAATACTCGATTCACTAGCTGTACCATCCCCCCTGTTGAGACATGGCTCTGCCCATGGCTCAACAATGCTGCATATCTAAATAAATTAGATGGCAAAATCGGTTTCTTTTCCTTGGAGATGTACAGTCCCTTCTCGAGGATTGCTCCTCGTTTTATCCACTTTTGTTTCTCAAGATTTGTAGTAAGTGTCTGCATTGTTTTTAACATTTCTAAATCTAAAGTCTCTGAGGGTTGTAATTCCTCGCTCAAAAGAAAAGTTTCTGTGGCTGAAGCTGCCTGCTTTGCAGCTGTGTCAGCCCGTGCATTACCTTTTGAAATTCTATCCTGTTGTTTTGTATGAGCTACGCATTTGCAAATAGCTACTTTCTTAGGTAACTGAATTGAATCTAACAAGTCTAGAATAAGTTGCGCATGATTAATCAGTTTACCAGTAGATGTTATCATTCCTCTATTTTTCCACTGTTGCGAAAAAACATGCACAGTAGAAAAAGCATACTGGCTGTCAGTATAAATGTTCACTTTCTTACCTTTTGCTAAGGTACATGCCCTCGTTAAGGCAATCAATTCTGCTGCTTGTGCAGATAAGTTATGTGGCAAAGATTTTGCTTCTAAAGTTTCAGTATCAGAAACAACTGCATACCCCACTAGGTTCTGTCCTGTAGGACCCCTCCTGCACGAGCCATCCACATAGCATGTCACCTCGGCATCATCCAAGGGAACATCCGTAAGGTCTTGTCTAGGTAATGTCTTTTGCTCAATCTCCTGCAGGCAGCAGTGCGGTTTGCCATCTACAGGGGTCGGAAGCAAAGTTGACGGATTCAAAGTTGTGCATCATTCAATTGTCATATGAGGTTGGCCCAACAGAATGGTCATACAGGAAAGATGCCTAGCTGGAGAAAGATATGCTACTTTTTCTTGCAGTAAAATAATTGCGACTGCATGAGGCACTCTCAATATGAGAGGGTGGAATAATACTACTGAGGCTGAAGCCTGCACTGCCATTGCAGCTGCAACTACTGCTTGTACACAGTGGGGCAAAGACCGCGCCACTGGATCTAACTGTGATGAATAATAAGCTATGGGGCGTTGTTTGTCCCCATGTTGCTGTGTCAACACTGATGTCATATAACCTTGTTTACAATCTACAGTTTGAATAAACTGCTTGTTATAGTTTGGTAATCCTAAAACTAAAGATGATGCTATCAACTGTTTCAGCTTACAGAAAGCTGCTTCTGCTTCAGGTGTCCATTGTAATAAATCCTGTGCAGCCATCGGCTTTTTAAATATTAAATCAGCCAGTGGAGCAGATTCCAAAGCATAGTTTGGTATCCAACTCCGACAAAAATTAGTAGTTCCCAGGAAGGACATCATTTCCTTCTTGGTAGTTGGTCTGGGTGCTTGTAAAATCACTGTTTTTCTGTCTTCATCTAATATTCTACCTTCTTTGGATATTACATATCCTAAGTATTTACCTTGTTTTCTCCAAAGCTGTAACTTGTCTTTGTTCACTTTGTGACCTTGAGTAGCTAAAAATTGTAACAAGGCTATCATGTTTTCTTTGCATTCTTGCTGGGTGGGGGCTGCCAGCAGAATGTCATCTACATAAAGTAGAATCTGACTACCTTTCGGTGGGATAAATCCCGCCAGGTTACTTGCCATTTCTTGTGCAAATATCGTTGGACTTTCACAATACCCCTGTGGTAATCTGGTATATGTGTACCGCTTTCCCTGAAATGTAAATGCAAACCAATATTGGCTGTCAGGGTGTATCGGTATTGAGAAAAATGCATTACTTATGTCTACCACTGAAAAATATTTCTGTTCTGGCTTTAAATCATTCAGTAAGTTGTGTGGATCTGGCACCGTTGGTGCTCTGGGTATAACTGCATTGTTCACTGCTTGCAAGTCTTGGACCATACGCCATTCCCTGTTTGCTTTCTTGACAGGAAATAAAGGTGTATTACATGGTGAATCAGGAGATTCTTTTAAGACTCCTTCCTTGAGTAAGGCTGCTATGATAGGTTTGATTCCTACCTCCGCATCCTTTCTCAAGGGATACTGTCTTTTCTGGGGTCTAAAAGCTGACTTTGGTGTTATGGTAACTGGTCCTGCTGTTCGTATTAGTCCTACATCTGATTTCCCTGCTGACCAGAGAATGTCTGGTATGTCTCGCAAGGCTTTTTCCTCTTCTTCCAATAATAGTAATACTCAGCTATCCTCACTAGCCTGTGAGTGTACAGCTGGGTATGTCTGTGTGATCCAATTCAATTTCTGTTTCTGTACTCCTTGTTCTGAGAGTTTTAGTTCTGTCTGTTTTACCCACCTCGTGACTTTCTCACCTAAGTCTGCCCATTTTAAAGTTTTATTCTTAGTCAAACTGACATGGGGCAGTCGATTAGATTTGTAGAGTGTTAAAAATTCCTGGGGCAATGAACAGCTTGCTACACTGTTCCCTTCTGCATCCCAGTACAAATTTCGCAATACCAGCCTGTTTGCATGGTTCTGAAACAATTCTTGTTCATAATCTTTATCAGGACCTGGTCTATTACAGTAATATAGAGTACAATGCAACAAATGATGTTTGTCAATGTCGAGGGAGGGGAACTTGCTGATACCTACATTCATTAGTTCTTCGGTTACTGCCCCGTAACCAAGTCCTGGCTGTACCAATAATGCATTTCACCCTCTGGTCGCACTACAAAAGTGTCCATTTGTCGCTGTGCTTCCATACCCTGCATGGTTGGAACTACTGCTATACCAAATATCTGCATTAAATGTCTACCCAAAAGATTCACTGGGCATTTTGCAGAAACTACAATTTTACTTTTCTGAATCATCCCTGAAACAGGGTCTATTATTGTAATGTCACGGGAGAGTGGCTCCCGATATAGCTGTCCATTAGCTGCTTTCACTAGTATATAGTCTGGTGATTCTGTATCTTCCGGTAGTTTGGAAGGGTGTATCAGGGTGTGTGAAGCCCCTGAGTCACACAAAAATTTAACTTCCCTCCCCTCTACCAGAAGCGTCACTTCCGGTTTTGTGTCTGCTAAGTAAAGGTCTAAGCTCAAAAGAGCTAGGTCCAAAATTTCATTTTCTTCTACGTCTGTGTATTCATATAGATCCTCTACCCCTTGTGTCACATCCTCTTCTCCTGCTATCACATTTACACTTACCTTTCCCTTCTTACTTTCACCCAATGATTCCTGACTATCATATAGTCATTCCTTATATTCCTTATTTTCTGTAGTCGCCTTCTTATTTAGCCTGCAATCATGTCCTTTTTTCCCGCACTTAAAACAATCAACCTTTTTCTTTCTTTCTTCGAAATCTTCTGATCATTTGTCAGATTGTTTATTTCCCTGGGTATTTTTCTTACCATTTTTTCCAGTTTGTACTTCAAATACTTCTGACCCATCTTCTGCTGAAAATACTTGGGTTTTCTTTTTCTTTTTACTATTAAAATGTCTTTCTGCATGTCTAGCATATTCAAGTAAGGCTTGTAACCTACTTGTTCGGTGATCTATCATATGCTTCATAATGAAGCTACTAATAGGTGCAATGCACCCTTTCAAAAATGCGTTTTTCAATTGTTGTTCATACAGGGAATCATTCGCTTGATTTTCAGGAACTGTCATGCCACTATGATTGTTAAAACATTCTAATAATCTGGCATAGTACACATCTACTGTTTCTTTTTCCTGCTGTATGCATTGATTAATACAAGTCCAATCAGCCCTAGGCTTCCACTTTTCAGAGATTCGGTCTGTCAGACCTTTCACTCTGCCATCCAGTTCTGCGTCAGTATGTGGGAGTGGTCTAAGTTGTGCGTCACGAGGATTCCAGCTGCCACAAATCATGTGCCAACCTGGACCTACAATTTGTCTAACTACTTTTTCTACTTTCTCTCCATTCAAATGGTAACTTAATCTCATACCCTGTAAATCTTCTAAAAATTTCCTAAAATTCACTTTTGGGTGGGGAATACCTTCTGTGGCTTTCCGGATATCCACGGTCTGTAAACTAAAAGAGATGGATCCTGTCCTGTCCTGCCTGGGGATTTGGTACTTCTATGAGCGGACATATCTCTTCTTCACTCATAGCTTGTGATGCTGTATTTAACTCATTTAATTCAATTTCCCTCCTCAAGTCACGTGTTCAAGACCTGGTCTCGATGGGATCCCTGACAAACGGTTGTGCAGGGACAGCTGGGTATAGCGGAGGTGGATCAGCTCGACCACTCGCTTCATATTCTGGTAACGGAAGTGGAGGGGGCAAAGGTGGGGCCGTTGCTATTACTAAATTATTATCTTCTTTGTCTAAAAACATCGTTTTTGAATTTTTAATTCTTTGCTCCCTACGATTTGCTTCCTCAAGCCACCTGTGCGCCTGAGGGACTCCTAATTGTCTCTGTTTTTTTAATTTGCCTTTCGCGTCTATTTTTCACTGTTTTACAAGTTTCATAAGTGCGAGTTTATCTAAATTACCCTTGAATTTGTACTTATTGACCCATTTGGTATAATATTTAACATTATTGGAACACTGTAATTGCATATACTTCGCGTCTTCAGTTAGGGGCGTGTCTCGGGAACTTTTTGTGCATTGATTTCCCATTGGTGTCTTAGCTAAGCTGTAAATTGTTACGTAACCCTTTCTATCACGTGGTACCACAAATCTACACCTTTTTCACAGTTTATCTAGAATAACTGTCTACCTATTCTGTTTCCCTGATCTATGACAAAAAACAGTAACACCTTTTTCTGTCTCTAATTTGCACAAGCAATTTACCTGACAAAAAAAGAATATAACTCAATTTATATAAATCACAATGCATAAGAAATAGAATGAAAAGCATATTAAAAACATTTGATTATTAATTTGTCATTAAGCATACACATATTAATGCATATTTTTCTAACAAGGTGGCATGCAGAAAGTAAGGCACTAATCTTTCATTTCTTTAAAAACAACAGAAGGTCTGTGCATGTCCAGAATATACTTTTACCACCTTTATTGTTGGCTGGAAATTCATGTTGACATGCATCCTGGAAGGCCTCATCAGAAGAGTTCCTTGGCTGCTGAGATGAATATACTCATCCACAGCTTAATCTAAATAAAGTATTTAAAATCACAAACTAAACCATGCCTGAAGCTAAGTATATGAGCTGTAATGGCAGCAAAGGAGTATAGTCAGATTGGAAAGCTTGATAAAATTACATGTAATGCACACCATCTCCTGCGATACCCCTGTGCACCACCTGCAACCGCAGGCAGCAAAACCCATCATAAAATACCTTTCCTGCATTAAATACATGTCTGCCATCTCCACTGAAGGACTATGTGTACCTGCAAACTATTTTGTAGAACATTTCTGATTTTGTCTCATATTTTTAGCCTGTCCTTCATAAATTTGTTGAACGTCTGTCTGGTAAATTAATGAGGATTATAGTCCAGCATTAACCTCACAGCAAGAGGTTCTCCGGTTCGATTCTCGGCTGGAACGCCTTCTGTGTGGAGTCTGCATGTCCTCCCCATGGTCGAGTGACATTTAAAGACATGCAGGTAGGTGCGTGCATGAATGGATGTGCCTTCTTGGAAGGCTGGGCATTCCTGTGGCGACCCCTAACTGGTAAAAGTCGAAAGACATTCGTTTATTAATGCTAGACATCAGACTTTTATGATTCAGTTTGTTTATAAAATGCATGTTGATGCAAAACTTGTTCTAGTAACTTTCTAGTTGAATTAGAGTAATATTTAAAAATCATACCTGATTTTGGGCCCTTGTTTCCCGTTATCTTTGTCTATGTCCAGAATTATTGAACAAAGAAGTTGATAGGTACAGGCAAATACTTTAGGCAGCTGCTGTATGCTTTTAAAAAGAAAAACTCTCAGTATCAACCTGCTTTAAATAAGATATCAGTGTCTCAGTTTAGTTAGTTTCAATAAGTTCAGCAGTAGATATGTTACTGTTTTTGAGTATTAGGTTTGCCTAATTTTTTTTTTTTGTGGAGTGTAACCAACCAAATAGGATGAAGTGAAACAAGGGAAATTCTGTACCTTGAACAGCATATTTTCTAGTTGCTTTAAAATGATTGATAAAATCTTGGTTTGCTGAGGGGGTTAGACTGCTTAGCGTACATCATTCCAGCTAAAGTTGCTGTTTTTGGTAATCTAACTCCTGTATTAGCCAACAGAGTTCAATGACATTTTTGTAAACTGACCTCGCTGGCTCAAGCAGCACCCTATTTTTATCCCATGAAACAATACCTCCTCCCGCAGCTCTTCAAGTGAAGAACAAAATAAAAGGACTTCTGCAAAGCTTGTAGGATTCTTCCAGCAGTATCCAGTCTCTCCACCACCCAACTCTTTAAGTGAAGGGCAAAAAAAAGTCCATTCCTTATACAGACACAATAACCAGATGGCAAGATATAATCATGCCCCAGCCATTCAGGTCTTGTAGCATTTGCTACAGTTTATACCCTACATGGAATGCTATGGTGCTCAGGTTTTAGTTTAATATATATATATATATATATATATATATATATATATATATATTTTTTTTTTTTTTTAAATGTATCAAACAGATTGCTACAGAGCTCAAATTGGATGGCAAATGCAAGCGACTGTGATAACGGATGGCCGATTGTGTACTCCCAATACATTGTACCCAGGGTATTAGCCCATGTCACCCCACTCTAGCTATGCTACTGCTAAAGGGAAGTGAAATATCGCTTCTTATAAGCATATTCATTAGTTCAGAGGGATTCATTTCAATACTCTCTCATTATGTATTGTTTTCACTGTCAGTACTATGTTGAATATCTTCACCATGTTTAGACTAGGGCAAAGGCCAGTAATACTTCTTTTCTGAGCTATTTTTACATCAGATATAAAAATCCTGTATATTTTGCCAACTTATAGAAGTAAGTTTTCACTTGAATTATAACTCTTTCAAACTTTAGATTTACAGGAAATAAAGGACATTATATGAATGAGTTTTTATATTTATTATCCCACTCCAGTAAGCATCAGCTAACCAGGATCAGTGTCCCCTCCCAACTGTTCATTCTCTTTGGTCAACCTAACCTCTGCAGACTAGAAATCTGGTAGTTCATTGTAACACTCAGGGATGGGGTCATTTATTTAGTAGTTTACAAAAGGAAGTAGCAGGAGTGTGCAGTTAGAACTTGTCTGATCGAAGAATGCTGGAAGAGAGCTCAGTTTTTAGCTTTTTATTAGTTAATTTGTTTAAATCAGTTTGCGCAATTGCTACTGTTAGATTAAAAAAATACACTTTATGCATTGCTGCCTAGCTAGGGTTAAACTCTTCCTGGCACCATAAAGTTTGCTCTTCAAATTTTCCCTTAGAACTAGCCAGTTTTTCAGTTTTAGCACTCAAATCTGTTTCTTTGAGCTTAGCACTTGTTCAGAACTCGTTGTAAGCCCTAAATAAGCTACAAATTACTACAGCACTCAACTTTCCTCATTTGTCTAGAGGAAATCCATTTTAGTACTTAATAAATAAGCAGGTCTATATCATAATGTAGAAGCCTGACAACTCTGAGGCATTAAAGGTCGAACTTGAATGTTCGAAGTGTCAGAACTTCGAAACATATAGCGGAGATTACCATAGAGCGCGGGAAGGGAAGATTTCCCTTTACTGCACTGTAGTACAATCTCAGAGTTGGTATATTTAAGTAGCGGGGGGGGGGGGTGTGGGGGGTGCAGCAGAACTTGCCTCCCTGCATAGAGATTCGTTTTTTTGTTTTGGGTTTTAAATTTTTTTTTTTTATGACATTCAGTTTTAACACTTCAAGCATTCAAGTTCAACCTTAAGCGCTTCGAAGTTGTCAGGCTTTGACAATATGATATAGAACCTAAATAAGCACCTATCCAGGCATGTCTAAGGGTCAGCTCACAGTGTTTTCTTATGTCTACCTGATGAATCTGGGCATCTTGGGGCAATGCAGCAATTGCCTCATGTACACAGACAACCCTCTCCTCCTACCTCCCAACACTACAACCTGTGAGACATGCACTTATATAGCCAAACTGGAAGCAAAGCTCTCTTCACCCAAGACTTGACTAGAGATTCAAGAGGAGAAGGTAAACACTTGCACCACTCCACATTCATCACATAGTCCCTCAAAACCTACACCACCAAAACTCACACATAGCAACACAAAACACACATACATTCACGGAGGCTCTCAATAAAAATCTGCTCAAGCAACAGAGAACTTCAAAGCAGAAATGCAAGCGCCCTCCAACCCCCAACACAACACAAATGACACACAGCCCACAAACTCAGTGTGCCACTCAACCACAGCCCATAAGGCATAACAATGTACCCAACACTCTAGTCATAGGTGACTCTATAGTCAGGCACTGTGATGTTCCACTCACCAGGCTAAACAAGGAGAAAGTTACTGTCAGCTGCCTGTCGGGTGCCAAGATCCTCCACATAAAGCATGCACTCAGGTCACTCCACAACAAGTACAGATATGACTCTGTCATTTTCCATGTTGGTGTGAATGACCTGAGATGTACCTCCCTGGAGTACAAGAAAAGAGACATGGAGGAGCTCTCTGATCTTGTAACCCAGGCAGGTATGACTCTAGCCTGGAGTAGCATCCTGCCATCACCCAGAATGATACCACAGTAAAAGGACAAAATGATTGACTTCAATAATTGGCTAAGCTTCTGGTGTCATTCTAAGGGGATCCAGTATCTGTCTGTCTGGGATGAAATAATCGACAGACCACGATGCTTTGCCAGAGATTACCTGCAACTGTCACCCTTGGGATTCCAGATACTAGCTAAGGCTCTTGCCACCCCTATAGTGCCTTTTTTAGGCTAGGTTCAAATGACAAATTCACCACAGTAACAGGTAAAAACAAGCAAAATCTGAGGGTAATGCTGCTCAGTGCTAGAACTCTAAACCTCAAAATGCATTCACACGAGGCACTCCTTAAAAATGGAGAACATCGACATCTGTGCAGTGACAGAGACCTGGTTCAAGGCTCCAGAGAGCACCCCTGCATTACCAGGCTATAATTCATACCACATTTTTCAGCCACCTAACCTGGACCAGAACACTAAAGGTGGAAGCGTTTCCATATTCATTGAAGAAATCCACACCTACAGGCTAGTTCCTCAGCATAATACATCCGGGATTATCCAAGTGCAACTAACTCTGGGCAAGACAGCAATCCAAATTGTAACTTACATCAGATGCCCCACCATGCCCCCGGATTCCCACTCCTCATTTCTTGATACACTGGAAAATATTAGGGTGCAACCCAACACCCTAATAATGGATGATTTCAACTACTCCACCATTAACTGGGAAAACTCATGTACCAACTCTTTTGCTCAACGTTTTCTGGAATTCATAAATTCAAATGCCTTGGATCACCTTATCCACACCCCCACCAAGGGCAGCAATATCCTAGACCTGGTCATTACCAACATGGGCAACTGGTGTTCCACACTAGAGGTCAATTCCTCATTGATCAGATCCGACCACAAGCTAATCACCCTAGACATCCACATCCCACCCCCACTCCCCATTAGGGAAACCACTGTAAAAAATTTCTCCAAAGCCAACTTCATGCTTCTTAAGACAGAAGTGGCAAACCTCACAACACCCATGCAGTCGGACAATAGAGGTACAACTGCTGAATCCTACACAAATGTACTTTATAATCACTTACATGAGTGCATGGATCATGCTATCCCTAACAGAACCAAGATGCTATCCTCCAAAAAAAGGAAGCCAATCTGGTGGTCCCCTGCCATAAACAAACTATACAACAGAAGCACCATGTTTAATCATAGCCTCACCTCAGGCTTTGTGCCCACTGAATGGCACACAGCGATAGTTATCCCAGCCATGGGTTCATAGGTTTATAGGTTTATAGGTTAGTACTAGGCTTTTGGCCCTAGGGCCTATACAAGCCTAGTCATAACAATTCCCCAGCTATTTCTTCCCAGAATATTTACTTCCCTGGTCCCCTGTGTAGCAGGGTGACTTATGTGATCCCCGGGGTGAATTTCCTATCTCCTATCCAATTGTCAAGGCTACTTTTGAAGAGGGCCAAAGAGGTGCTCAGCATGACATGTATGGGCAGTCTCTTCCAGAGTATGTGGAGTCTCTGGGTCAGGAATCTATCCCTCCAGCATGTTTTGTTCATTGTGATGATCAGGTTTAGATCCCTGGAGCATGTGGCTCTGATGGAACGGGATTTCTTTAAATGTTGGAGATGCACATTTGTTCAACCCAAATTTTATAAAAGAGAATTGGACAAGCCCAGAGTCACATATACCACAAATTTTATATATGCAACTGGAAATGTATGGACTCCAATCAGCAAGCTTTATCTTAAGCAGGATAACTACCTGCAATACACAACAGCCGTAAAAGAAAGATTGTGCTGTGAAGTAACACACATTTGGCCTTTGATGGGGTTATACATAACACACTAACTTTATGCTTTACCTCCCATACCTATCAAAGTGTTTGACCCTAGGCAAGCACTGACTGCTCAAGCCAGCCGTTTGTTCCTCAGTACAGCAACATCTCAGGAACTCCCTTTACACATTGATGGAATCAGACCTAGGATAGAATGTCCTGAAGAGGACTAAAAGGGATTCTACCTCTTCCTGTTGTAAGCAGGCATGAAGATAAATAACCTTCCTGGCTATGCACAGGTAAGAACTCTATTCCTCTAGTGCCCTCCTCATCTTGTTGTACTACCTAGCCTGGTTCCCAATGAGCTGTGAGAAGCACAAGACACTTTATAACGGGACTAGGCAAAGCAGCTTACCCGAGTAAGGGGGCAACCAGGTAACTTTGGTCCCTACTCTGAAGCCTTAGTATGATCTTTGTCCTTTGAAATCAGGAATGTGGCATAGGTAGGCCTGCTTGAGAACTAATATCATTAGCACGGCAGAGCCTGTAGAGTAAACTGTGAGGTCTCCCATTACTGTCAGACAGCTTCCCCAATTCCCCATGCCCTCCAATGTTTCTGCCAGTACTGTACAGAATTAAACAGGGCCTACAAACTGTGTCTATGCAATGAACGTGGTACAGGAGACACCATATAGCCTAGAGAGAACATAAGAGAAGACTTATGGTGGTGCAGGGGAAATGATGCTACGGAGGGAACCACCACGGACCCTGGGGACTACCGACCCCATTAGCCTAACGAGCCTGGTCTGCAAGGCCATGGAACATATTATCATCATGGAACTTATAAACAAAGACATTGATAATCTCCAAACTCTGGACCCAACCCAGTTCAGGTGTGTAAAAAGCAGATCATGTCTCCTAAACCTGATAGTCTTCTTTGAAGCAGTCACGAAAGCCGTAGATGAGGTTAAGGTGGTTCGCACAGCCTATCTAGAACTCGCCAAGGATTATGACACCATCCCCCACTCTGGAATTATAGATAAACTCACCAAAGTAGGTATACATCCCTATGTCACAAGATGGGTTGCCAACTGGCTCACTGACAGAACCCACAATGTGAAAGTACCAGACTACAAATCCGACTTCAGACCAGTGACAAGTGGAGTACCACAGGGTTCAGTCCTGGGTCCTCTCCTGTTTGGTACCTACTCTTCTGAAGTACAGGCTAACACAGAAAGTCTTTGGCTAATGAAGTTCACAGATGACTGCAAACTAGGAGCCATAATTGAAACTCCCAATGATGTGGACATCCTACAAAAGGGCCTCACTGAGACAGATGCCTGGTGTGAAAGCCATGGTCTCAAGTGCATTGTCATCACCTTTGGTATAAGCTCTGTACCCATGTGCTACCACATAGGTGGTAGTCTACTTAACACTGAAGTGTGATAAGAGACCTTGGGACACAGGTAAACAGTAGTCTCTCCTTTGATAATCACATCTCCACAGTAATCAGGAAATCCTTCTAAGTGGCACATCTCATCACAAAAGGTTTCTCATCCAGGAAAAAAGAGGTCATTGTTCACCTCTACTCATCACTCATTAGACCCATTATATAATACAATGTCCCTTTTGGTATATACCTCACAAGACATCTACAACAACTGGAAAGACCATAGAAATACCTCACAAAGAGGATTACTGGGCTTAAACAGATGCCCTACGCAGACTGCCTCCAAAAACTCCAGCTTTACTCCGTTGCATATCGCCTAATCAGAGGCGATCTCTGCCTAACATGCAAAGCTATGTCAAAGCCAGAGCTGCTGGACATGCTCCACTTAAAGAAATCCCAGCCTCTCTGAGCTACATGTTCTAGAAACTTAAACCTTGTCACCACAATAAACAGAACATGCTGGAGGGATTGATTCCTGTCCCAGAGACTTCCCATACTCTGGAACAAACTACCTATCTATATCAAACAAAGCTCCTCATTAGCACTCTTCAAGAAAAATCTTGATGATTGGATGGAAAATAGGAAATTCACCCCGGGGATCACCTCTGTGGTGCTGCTTGACAGGGGTACAGGAAAATAATTTTCTTGGATGGCAAAAGCCAGGGTACCTTTTTGGCTAGGCTTATACAGGCCCTAGGGCCAACAGCCTGGTACCTACATATGAACCTACGAACCTATGAAAAGAAGAGATTAGAGGAGGGCTTATCATCTGATCTCAGCCTCATCCTACAACAGAGATTGGTCATTTTCTTTTTAAGCCCCACCTATACTGACATGCTGGGATATGTTACAAGAAATGGGATGCAATCTCATAATGACAGAAATGCTGCCACTGCAGCTGTGATGCTTCCTACAAACATCTACTATCATATGCAGCATCAGGTTACCAGCATGGCTCTAGATTCCCCATCACTGCCTGTGTTATCTTCCACATGTACCTAGCATGCACCAACAGCATCCCTCTTGAGACAGAAGCAGACACTCCCCTATCATTTTGATTCCTCTGTTCCATCTCCAACAAGTGCCTGAGCTATTAGTCAAACCTGAGATGCATATGCCATAGTCAGGACTTTACCATTCTAAGCCAGTGAGCTGGTCTTCTTACATCACCATAGAGTTGTGTGTGTTTATGTACATCTGAAATCATCAGCTACTGGTATATCATAGCTAAGTTCTTGAAATTTCCTGTTGAGAAAGCTGCTATAATGTTTGATATGGTCAAAAAGATATTGTAAGGTATTGTTATTTACACTAATAGTCTTATCTCACCATGTTGGTGCTCTGTTGTTTGCCATTTAGACCACAGTAAATATGCATTTTTACAGGCTACAAACTCTGTATCTGATTCATACCATTAGTGTGTTCTTATGAAATATGAACCAAAATAATATTATTTTTTCAGAAAAAATTATATTTGTTGTCATTGTGTATGTTATATCATAAAAGTTCACTTGTTATAATTCTTTTTTTGCTTTTGGCAATCAAACATTAGTGGTGCTCACCAGAAGTAGACATCTGTTTTGGAAGCAGCATGAGGATGAAAACAGATAGCAACTAATCACAGTAGAGTGATAACTAGTGGGAGTGAGGACAGTGTATAGTGCCTGACAACAGCACACTGAAATACTTTACTGTGCCCATTCTATGCTGTCTTGTAAGTAATGATTTAGATGTAGTGAAATTACTCATAGTGCAGTGGCATTCATGACTATGTTTTGTACCCAAGATTTTGTTAAAAATCCTGGAATTAGTATTCTTCTTATTATTGTTATTTAGACTGACTTAAAGAAAATTATATATGGCTTCTTACATGCATATCCATAACTTCAGAAGTGTTAACTGCCACAGCTTTATGCATATTTTCTGCAAATTTTAAGACATTTTTCTATCACAACATTAACAAAAATGTAGCCTGAGTAAGTACAAAAAGTATGCCTTTCAATGAAACATTGGTCTCAGCAGCTGGAAAGTCTCTAGTAAGCAAACTAATAATATCTATTGAAACTTTATATTGAGATGAAACATCTTTTGCTGTACTGTCAGGCTCAAAATTTGGGTGATGTTCTGCTGTTCCCATGACATCGATATGGTCAGTCAACGTTTTCTGAATTGTGATGTGCCTCCTTGATATATTCCATCCTTGGATATATCTGCCATTTTGGAGAATGATCAACCCATCCATTCTTTTCCACTGACTCTTACCTTTCCATAAAAACTTCCCGTTGCCACAAATCTTTTATGTGGGTAGTATGTGTGTTGCCATAAATAGTTGTGTGTTTGAAAAAGATGGATAGCAGATGGTACTTGCAGTTTCTGACTATGGCAGTCCATGACTCCAAATATCTTATCTGCATTGTGCCAAATCTAATCAACTACTTTGCTCTCCTTACTTTAAAAATCTTAATATTATTATATTAATATATTCTCCTGTTCAAAACTCATACCATGCATTTTTTTCCTATACATTTCTCCCACTTTTGTCAGTGGACCAGCATCTCCTTTTTAATGGCCCCCAAAAGTCACTATTAAAAGGAGTCATGAAGAAGGTTTGGTCTCCATGCCACTGTAACTAATCTGCTATGCACCCAGGGGTACATTCATCATGATATCCTGTAGGTTTGGCATCTTTAAACCACAGCTACCAATGGTTAACAGTATCTGTAACTATCCCCAAGCCAGATAAATTCCTGATGCTCCCTATAGCAGTGAGCTGGAGTATTTTATGATTAAGTCCCTAATCCTAAATTCTTGTGATTCTTCCCCTACTTGACCTATAATGCTGACTTTGTAGCAGATGTATTACTCTGTGTGGCCTGCTCCAGCCAGATTACAGTTCAGCAGGCACATGCATGTTACAGCCCAACAGCTGTCTTTGAAAGACTAACACTGACATCTAGCTTCTACTATATGTTGATCTCTCTCCCCTGGATGCATAAGCCTATGCCAGTCTGTTATCTCCACTCCTGGCTTTTCCAGCTCCCAGGCTGCTAATTGATATCGAAATATTCTGGGCAACTTGGGTCAGAGTCAGGGTTTCAACCTTCTAAACCATATAGCTGGTAAAATTCACATGACAGATTGAAGGTAATCTTATATAAAAATTTAACATCACTTACTTTTACTACCAAACTTTCCACTCTAAACTTCCATAAATCATACCTGTGTAGAAGACTCACACATTTCAAAAAAAAAATGTAATTCTTACTGTATTTCATTTTTCAAAATGTTTTCTTCTCTGTGTCTCTGTCTCAAATTGGCTAAAAGACCAACAATATTCTTTACATTACGTATACTTTATTTTCTAATTCAGCATCAGGTCTGTTATATTTATCTTTTATTATTTATGTACACCACTTTTTCAGAACTCAACACTTCTCAAATGTGTGTCACTTCAGTGTATTACCACTTAAGGTTCACTGGCTTGAGGCTCATTGAGTTCTATCATTCCATCATGTAGTTAATCTGCGAGCCCATCTTTGTCCAACATTAGCCTTTGCTTCTTCTAAATGGTTACGGCATTCTTTTGCCAACTTGTTTGCAGCGATCATATAAATAAATATGGTTAATCTAATGAAAATAACCTTGTAGCTGATTTTGTTCAGTACATGCCCTCTCCCAAACAGGAAGTGCAAAATACATTTCCCACAGAAATGCCAGGGGGCCCTTGGGATGGCTAGAGCATTGCTTATCTAAACAATCCTATCTTGATTTATGATTTACTGTGGAGTTGACTGGTAAAAGAAGTTTTATTTGAATTTATATTTTATTTTTACCACTGTTTTTCACTGTTTGTAGAAAGGGTGGGATAGCTTGTAGACAAGAAGGTTTACTTTGATTAATATTTTCTTTTACTGTTGGTTGTTAGAAATGGATAGGTTTTAGACAGGCAATCTCTAGCCATCTCAAGGGGACTAGTCAGTTATAAATTCACAGACTGCTGAGAGGGCAATCCAGAGTTTATCTAAACAATCCTATGTTGTTTTATGATTTATTGATCCTTACTGTTAAGAAGTGTGACTGCAAGCAATAGTGAACACAAGCTATTGAGAATGGCAGAAAGGAATTACAGCTTTTGTCTGACTTTCTGAACTTGTAATGTCAGACGAGCAGCTATACTCTACTTACTTTAGTATTTATTTGCATATTGCTTGTGTTTTTTTCTCCTAGAATTTGATTTGTTCTCTTTGAATTCTGTGGTTACTTATTTGATTATTTTTTCCTTTTATAATGTTTTTATTCATTTGAAGAAGAATATGGATTCCTTAAATGACTATGCTATTGATGATTTGCTAAAGCACAAATGTTTTGTACAGCGTAATGATTGCTATTCATATTTAAAGGTAACACTTGATAACACTTCTGATCTGTGTCCTTCATGTAAAAAGTTGGATGATTTGCTTACCATTATCAGCAGTAAATCCAGACATACCTATGATGATTGGACTTGCGGAATTGGCACAGATTGGAGAACTGTTGTTACACATACTAATAACTGAACTGGTGAGATAAATAATGTCAGGTAAAGAGCAAATGGAACAAATTTAGGAAATGATGTGTCTATTGCCTGTAAAGATCATTCAACCTCTATGAAACAAGACAAAGCCCCTGACACCTTTGGAATTCTGGATGCAAGTATTCAGCAATCTGAGGATGCAGTGTTTAGAAGTAAACAACAAAAAACAAAGCAAAGAGAAAAAAGACATTCATAACAAATAACAAGGAAGAAAAAGAAACTGATAAATGTCTATAAAGTAAAGAGAATACATACTAAAAAGGACACTGCTTTGTTATGTAACACACAGATTACAGGGAATGATAATATTCTGTCCCTGAGTGTTGTGCAAGCAGAATGTACCTCTTGAGACCCAGTCTGTACAGGGTGTGCAGTATACATCAGTAGAAAGAAATGTAGACAGATAGTTTTAATTCACCAAGACAGCCAAGGGATGGGAATCCATATGCTTTAATGCAGGGTTCAAAAAGATGAAGGCATAAAAAGCATAAAAGATGCAATTCCATAACTATCTTGCAGGTAAAAAAAAAAAAAAAAAAAAAAAAAAACAATAATTTGACAAACCTGATACACTGAATTAAAACTGAAACTAATACAGTACAGGCAGGAAAAAGAAGCTAGGAAGTGCCAAATATTACAAGTAGGAGGGGGTGAATGGAAGATACCGAATACATTGTCCTATATTTCTAACACAGACTGCCATGGCAGCACACTCCCCGCCTGGTATTGTCAGATATCACTATTATTTCTTTAAGCATTAACATCATAATACATAAAATCTTTATGCATGAATAAAGCCTGTCTTTTAAACCTGGAAGACAAAAAAAGAAAATAATATACAATGGAAAACAGCAATAAACATGGCATACATTCTTAAAATTTAATAAAGTATTCGGAAGTCTTTCACTGCTTGAAGATGGGTAGCCCCTGAAGGTTCAAGTTACATTAGACATTGAAACATTAGATTGGTCCATCAATGGAAGAAGAAGGACGATTTCAGTAACTGGCCTGAAGAAAGTCTTGACATTTCCATCTTTAGCACTTTTTACTTCTACCTTGTGGACTTTTCCATCATCCCTAGGAATAATTTTTGTGATGAGACCCATAGGCCAATGAACACTATGTGTCTGCTGATCCTTCAGAAGGAACAGGCCACCTTCATGTAGGTTAGGCTTGTGCTTTGCCACTTTCCATGGTCTTGTAGAAGATAAAGGTACTCCTTTCTCCATCTTTTCCAGAAACAGTTGGATATATGTTGCACATGTCTCCACTGGCTTCTATAAAGTTCACTGTTGTCAAAGACTCCCAGAGGTATGGAAATCACTCCAGTTTTCTGAGTTAACAGAGCAGCTGGAGTCAGAATAACCAGAGAATCTGCATCTGAAGAGATGGGAATTAAAGGTCTGGAGTTAATTTTGGCAGTTACTTCAGTCAAGAAGGTTTTGAGAACTTCATGAGTTAGGTGAGAAGAATTCACATTGAGTAATATGGAATGAAGTCCACCCACATACAAATAATGAGGTGGGCTGAATCTTGATTCACAAACCTGATTTTGTAAGTGGATTTCAATACATTTAGAATCAATCTGTAACTCCTTTCATGCTCCTATAAAACTGGAGCCACAATCTGACCTTAGCATCTTCACTGGTCCTCTAATAGAAAAGAACCTTTGAAGAGTGTGATGCCCCTGCACTGGCCCAGTAATCAATGAGTCTCAATCCTCACCACTAGCACCAGTGAGGGATGTACACATTGGAAGGATAACAAGTACACACACAGTAAAGTACAATTTCCCTTAAGAGCACAGAGATATCATAGTCAGTCTGGGGCTGGTTTCTCCCTCTTACTCCAGATCCCCAATAAGACTCCCCACTGGTACAGCTATAGGGTTAAGATCTTAGCTGAGTGGCCAGGCTAAGACCTCCAGCACCCTCTCTGAATGATCAATGTTTTGTGTCCCTGCTCAAGTAGCTGACACACACACACACACACACACACACACACACACACACACACACACACACACATACATTTTGAGATATGACTTATATACAAACCCAGAGACACTCCTGGGGAAGGCTGGCACAGGTTTACTAGCTATGCTAACTTCTGCCCAGACTATAAAGGTAGTTATCACTGCCACCAGCCAGCTCTTATCAACTACTTTTAAGACCCTTACCAAAGGGTGCCCAATCTTACTGTGTAATGTTACTATTATCCAAATGGTAAGTGTGACCAAGGACAAGGCTATTAAGGAGTGGTTTATACAGTGTCACCAGATACATATGCAAGTACTCAAAGAGCTAAAATATCTCTAAACAAACCAGCCACAATTAAAAGCTTTAAATATATTTAATAACAAATAATAAATGAATATGGCAATACTCAATAACTCAACATAGTAACTACAGAGCTCGGAATTATAGCAAATATTAAAAAAAAAAACATTGCAGGACAGTCTCAAATAAATACAGAAAACATCTAAACTAATCTTTGCTATATTCCTATCTATGTCTAAGAGAGATTACTGTACCCTGGTTACTTACTACTAGCAAGGCAAGTACTGATGAGAGGATGTTTCCAAGTCCAAAGACAAATACAAAATGCAAAGTCTTTCTCTGAGAGAGGGCTTAAATTAATAATCAACATTACTACTGGGTTATCTCAGATTACATCACTTTTTGTCACCTGCTTTCAGTTCTCAGGCTAAACAGATACTTAGAATTTAGCACCTCTGTGTCAAAAATACATATCTCTCAGATGTGCAGCTGCTAGGATGTCAAAGAGCAATAAAACACTTTACATTTTAAACCAAGTAATTATTTCTGTTTCAAGACAATAAAAAAACTTCTAGTGCTAGACATCCTGTCTCCTTCAGTGAAACTGAGAGATAAACACAATCAGAAAACATCCTGTTCTTTTCCAGTAGGGTAGACATTGGTTGCATTCTTGAAGTTCAGTACATAACATACAGTTCAACACGCACTTCTGCACCAGTAGTTTAATATACACATAACAATATAGTTCTCTTACATTTGAAGGACAAGCATATGAATCATATTACTATTCACAAATGACATATGATTATCTACAAAATTCCAGATAGCTGGGCTGGCAGTGTCACATTTCTATATAAATCATATTAATATTTTCAAGTGACATAGAATTACTTACACAATCCCAGATAGCTGAACTGGCAGTATTTCCCTGGTGTCACATAGAGTATTAATAAGACTTGAGGTGTCCACTGATTCAAAGACCTCAATATGGACAGCTAGTACACTTAGACAGGTGAACATCACTGCCCATCTTTTATTGTTAACTTCACGTCCATGAGTCTTGCATAGCATAACTGTCCATGGCCTAAAAACATTGAGACTGACATAGGTAAAGGGTGGCTCTGCACTCAGTCTATCAATAGGTAGGTTGGCCATTTGTTGCTGCTGTTGCTTACCTCTTAACCTTTGGCACTTGGCACACTTGTGTATGGTAGTGCCAATCTGTCTTTTTGTACCATTAAACCACAGACCAGCAGCCCTAATGGCACCTTTGGTGAAGCGTCTTCCTTGGTGGCTGACTAGTTCATGAAAATGTTAAATGAGTAAGGTAGCCAGGTGGTGGTTATTTGGGATTATCAAAGACTTTTTTTACTTTCCAAGGAAGCTTGCTTTATTCATATGATAACCCGCTCTAAGCATGCCATGGCCATCTATCATGGGATTTAGTCTGTAGAGACAGCTTCCTGTGAGAAGCTGTTTTTTGTTCCTAAGGCATCTAATTTATTTTGAGAAAGTGTCTTCTTGTATTTGAAGTATGATTAACATCACTGCTTCTTTGAGTTCAGACACATTTAGTTGCCTTTCCCACATGTGCCATACATGGGCATTCTGTAACTGGTTTGTTCTTTGCAAACAGTGGGCAATGTGAATTAATTGGCCCGTAGTTTGTACCAGTTTCAACCAAGAGGAGAAAATGTGGAAACAACGTGGTCCAAAGCTAAAGACTAAATGAGTATTAGTGCATAGTGAAATGATGTCAGAGCAAATTTCAGGATCATTGTCTGGATTTATGAGATGGTTGTCAAAGATATTGCTGAAGATTGAGTTACCAGGAATTCTGGTCCTGATAACCAAGATACTTTAAGAAGAGCAGCTGAGACTGACCTGTTAGCAGTATCTGCTGGGTTCAGCTCAGTAAGAATATATTGTTTATGTATGCTGGTCATTCTCAATATGCTCTACCCTGTTGGCAATATACATGTAAAATCATTTAGTGTAGTTGTATATGTAGCCTAAAACAGCCCTACAGTCAGTATAAAACCTGGTAGCATCAGTTCCAATGCCCATTTCATCCTGTAGAAGGTCAGCCATTTCTACAGCCAATGTTGCACCACATAATTCAAGACTAGGGATGGTATGTGCAGGTCTTGGGGCCAGTTTTGACTTTCCCATCAAAAAACCTATGTGAGGCTGACCTACAGGGTCAGTTACCTTGAGTTATGCCATGATGGCTATAGCTTCTGTGGATGCATCAGAGAAAATATGGATTTCTTTTTTCTGACATCCTGTAAGTGAACAAAGAGAGTAGCAATGTGGGATGTAGAGCTGTTCTAAAGCCTTCAAGAATTTCTTCCATGTCTATATGCTGTAAGCTTATAGGTAATGGAGTATCCCAGTCTCAGTCCTTTCAGAGAGATGATAAAGTATAGCTCTTCCTTGTATAGTAATTGGGGTCACTAGGCCTAATGGGTCATATAGGCTGTTTACTGAAGACAGGATTCCACGTTTGATGAATGGCCTTTCAAAACCTGAGATTTGGAATGTGAATGTGTCCAAAATCATGTCCCAGTGTAAGCCAAGGCGTTTTTGCATAGGTGGTGCATCCACCCCTAGATCTAAGTCTTTCAAATCTTTTGCATGATTATCTTGATGGAAGACCTTCATCACCTTCTTACTATTGGATGTAATTTTGTGAAGCCTGAGGTTGGTCTTAGATAAGAGCTGCTGAGTTCTTTTGAGCAAATTACTGGCTTCTCTCATTGTTGGCAGAGATGTAATTCCATCATCTGCATTAAAGTCTCTTTCTGCAAGCAGTTGAACATTGGAACCATATTCCCTTTCTCCTTCTCTAGCTGTTCTTCTAAGCCCATATGTTGCTACTGCAGGACATGGACTGTTGCCAAATGCACGGACTCTCATATGATATTATGTAACTTCATTGCTGATATCATTGTTGTGATACCATAATAACTTGAGGTCGTTTCTATGATCTTTACAAACATGGAAGCAATAGAACATCTGTTGAATGATAGAACATCTGTTGAATGTCAGCTTTAATTGCAATGGGATCCTTCATGATCCATATCAGCACTCCAATGAAATTGTTAGCAAGGTCTGGTCTTGTAAGAAGTACATTGTTAAGAGATATGCCACTGTACTGTGCACTTGTATAAAAGAACACTTGTTTTTCTTATGGATGGCATTGATGGAAAACACCAAAGGATGGAAAATACCAACATTCTTCTCCTTTGTTAAAAGGTGGAGCTGGTTCAGCGTGACTGTTATCAAACAGTTTCTGCATAAATATCATGAATTGCTTGCTCATCACTGGCTTGTTCTTTAATATTCTTCACAACACAGCAAACCTTGTCATGGCTTGTTCTTGATTATTTGGCAAAATAGGCCTTGGAGTATGGAAAGGTAAAGGAACTACCCAACTATTAGAACCATCCTTGAAGCATTCCCTGTTCATTTTATGACAAACTATCTTCAACAGAAAGAACTATCTTATTGTCATCAGCAGTGGATTGAAAAACTGTGTCTCCAAGAATGTCTTCAGGGATTGTATGGATGAGGACTTGTATGTCATCAGACACCTCTGTGAGCAGATTAGCTTTTCTCTTTTACATAATAGTGGCATGGGCATTGTCTGAAGTAAAATGTGCACCCCCTTCCAAGCATGCTGGTCCTGTAAGAATGGATGCTGCATGGTTTACCCATTTTATTTATGCAGACATCTCCCACAATAACCTAGCCTAAATCGAGTCTTTGAGCATAGGGATCATCATTAGGACCATTGCAATGTCGCTGTACCTTATGAACTCCTAGAATGTCTCTGCCCAATAATAGCAAGATGTTAGCATCATTGTCAGGTGGTGAAAGGTAATCAGCTATGTGCTTCAGATGAGGATGGTGCTGAGCAGCTTCAGGTGTGCGAAACTCTTCCCTATCATTCAGTAGCTGATAGTATTTGATGAGTGTAGGAAATTGAGCGTGGCTTAGAATCACCACTACAATAAAGCCTTTCCCCTCTTCTGCCTATAGTATTCAATAGGCCAGCATATGTACCTAACGTGTATGGTGCCGGGTTCCCTTTTATGTTGAACAAATCAAAGAATTCTGGATTTTCAAGTGAATGGTTACTCTGGTCGTCTAAGAGAGCATATATTTCAATAGCCTTCTCCAGATACCCTTTGGGGAATACTCAAACAAGACATATTTTAGCACAGGATTTACCGCAATGACCTTCTCCACATACACTTAGAAGATACAGCTGTTGATCTTTGCTCAGAATTCTCTCCGCCATTCCTTGAGATGGGGATAGAGCCTTCTTGAGGAAAATTTGGATATTGAGCTGTAATATGCTGATCACTATTACACTCAGAGCACTTGATAGTAGCCTTACAGTCTTTGGCAAAGTGTGCTGTTGAAGCACAGCATCTATAGTGAACTTCATACTTTCTAAGAAGTTCCTTGTTCTCATGTAAGGGTTTTTCTCTAAACACATGACACTTATTAAGGGAGTGTGTTTTTTATGTAATGGACAATGGCGATTTGGATTGTCAGTTTTCTCATCTCTCATGTCATTGTTGATAGTTGATGTTTTGTGCAAAACTCCTGTCTTATGGACAGAAATAACATTGCTTAAGTTCTTGTGCTTAACACTTAAGTTCTCATACTTTGCAGGTGTTGAGGGCAGGGCATATACTTCATTAATTGAGAAGCTTGGATCAGTCTTTGTCCTGGCTTTCTCGCTAATGAATTCACAGAAGAAAGAGAAAGGTGGAAATGCAACTTGATGCAGTTGCTTTTACCTGAAACCTGCTAAAGTCCACTTCTCCTGAATGTTGTATGGCAATTTTGCAACCACAGGGTTCACAACATGAGCAGTATCTAAATAACTAAGATGTGGTAGATGTGGGTCTGATTTGGCAATCTCAAGTTTAAGAACAAGATTGTTGAGTTGTTGCAACTTGGAGTTCTGCAATATTTTAAATAGAGCAAGCTCAATAACTTCTGAACTTCCATATGTTTGATCTAGTCGATTCCAACTAATGGTGAGACCCTTGGATGGATCGTCACTATGGACAGTTTTCAGTCTTCGTGTGAAGTCAGCTGATTGAGGCCCTAGCCATTTTATTAACAAATCCAATTCTTCCGTGAGTGAGATGTCCAAATCTTGGACTGCTGCTTTGAAGGTGGATCTCCAACTCCTATAGTTCTCTAGGTGGTCATCAAATTTTGTGATCCCAGTATTAATGAGCTCTCATTGAATCATGTACTTTGCAAAGTCTGACATATCAGTTCTTAAACCTTTCATATCTATAGGTGCTCCTTGACCCTTACTGTCAATGATGGCATCTGGTGAATCATACCTAAATGATATAGGAGTAAATGCAGTTGCAGATGGCTTTAGCTCAAGTGGAGGTTTAATATCTGGCTGTCTAGTTGCACGTCTTGCTGATGAAAGCTGTGTCTTAGTAAGCATGTTCCTGTTACTAAGAGGCTCACTGAGATTCTTGTTATCTGAACCTGAATAGATCTGGGAAGTTGCCTAACCTGCGCACACTGAATTGAAGATGGATGATGAGCTGCTTGTATGTGAAGCTTTTACTGATGGGCATGATACCATTATCTGTATTCTGGCTTAAGACTAATTGCAAAGTTCATTTTGCAGGATCTTATAAGGCAGTTAAGCTAAGACGATTGGTGACAACTCTTCCTCTGTAGCTTGTTCTAAGATGCTTAGTTTAGCTAAAGCTACTGCTTCTTAACATTCCTCTTGGAGGACTTCTAACTCGGCTTCTGCTTTGGCTTTCCTGAGTGAAGCATTCGCTTTAAGAGCAGCTTCCCTTCTTATGCAAGAATCTTGAACATTTGCCACTTCCACTTCTGCACAAGCTAAAACTAGCTGGCTGCTTAAATAAGATATTTTAGAGAACGATTTACCAGATTTTATAGAATGCTTGGGTGAGACTGATGAGCAGTATTTGGTCTCATGCAACCGTTTTATTTTTTCTTTTATCCTTAACTTGGTGTCCAAAAATAGAATGTGCCTTTATTGATCAAGGACAGTATTGCTATGTAGTTCCTGTAATGATTCTTCTGTGTTAACATTCAATAGAAATGCTGAATATTTCTCAGAGTCTCTCTCATAATTTTCATAGGTATACTGAAGCCTTGCAAGCACATCCTTTAACTGGTCTACATAATTACCACTGACATGGTTGGCAACAACTATACAATGTGCAGTTTTGTTCCATGAATATAACAGTCTATCAGACATTTCTGTGTTCTGACTTTCAAAAGCCTCTTGTGCCTTCAAAGATGGTTTAACAGTACATTTAGGTTGGGCTGATAATTCACCCCGCACCCCAGCATTCCTGGAGTAGAGACTAGTTCACTATGAGCTTGCTGTGACTCCATTTCTAGTAACTGCACAAATTCCTGCTGAGAGATAAACTGCTGCATAGCCGGCCCTAGCCATAGGTCAACTAAGCAGCTGCCTAGGGCACCGCTCTATCAGGGGGGGCTTTTCTAGTAATCTGGATGGTACAGGTAGACCAGGATGGAGGTACTGAGTGGTGTTGTGAGAATGCTGTGGAAACCTTTTGCCTAGGGCACCAGTTGACCAAAGGCCGGCCCTGAACTGCTGTGTACTGCAGAGCTGAGCTCCATCAAAGAGCACCATAGCAGTTTATCAAACAAAGAAGAAGAGTGAGACAGAAAGTTCCTGTTCTTTAGCAGCACAGTAAGTTAGACATGCAGTCCCAAGTGCAGACAGTGTTTTAAACTGCAGCTGTTTCAAATAGCGATTCTTTCATAAACTAAGCAAGCAGAAAAATAATGCTTTCAAAATCTGCTAATACAGCGTAATTTCAGATGTGACTATATCTTCCAAATACAGAATAAACATGTCCCTTCCAAACAGGTGTCAGTCCGATAGAAGACAGCGTAAATGCATGCATGCAGCTGTAATAAAATTTAAACAGTTACTGAAGTTTCAGCAAACAGCCATTGAAAAAACAGACCTTTAATTAAGACTTTGAATGGCCAGGCTTCAAAAGATGTTTTTTTACTATTTTGTTCCCAAGTGTTGTGCAAGCAGCATGTGCCTCTTGAGACCCAATCTGTACAGAGTGTGCTGCAACCATCAGTAAAAACAAATGTACACCGATAGTTTTAACTCACCAAGACAACTACGGGATGGGAATCCATATAATTTAATACAGGGTTCAAAAAATATGAAGGCATAACAAGCATAACAGATGTACTTCCATAACTATCTTGCAGGTAAAAAAGCAATAATTTGACAAACCTGATACACTGAATTGAAACAGAAACTAAAACAGCACAGGTAGGAAAAAGAAGCTAGGAAGTGCCAAATATTACAAGTAGGAAGGGGTTCATGGAATATACCAAATACATTGTTCTTTATTTCTAACACAGACTGCCCTAGTAGAACAGATAACCTTTTTATATAAGGAGACCTTCAGTCTACATAAAAAGACATGGAAGGATTGAAGAACATTACTGTAAGGAAAAAAGAGAAAGACAGATGTTGACTACATGGCTCAAGCTTTGGATGTATAAAGCCATCTGGATGAGAATTGTATGCTTGCAAATCTAAAACAGAATGAAAACAGTCAGATTAATAAAACTAGTAGTGATGAAGATCCTTCATTTGTAGCAATTGATAGATCAAATATTACTGTATTAGAAGTTGAAGATTCTTCAGCTCTGGTCAGCAAAGATATTCTTGTAATTGGAGATTCTATTATTAGAGGAACTGATACTTACAATTTCAGAGAAGATACTGACCATCAAATAGTATTATGCTTGCCAGGAGCAAAAACAGAAGATATGAGACAAGCCTTGGAATGCCTTAATGTAAGGAAGTGCAGAGCTGTTTTTATTCATGTCAGTACAAATGATCTTATCCACAAGGACTCTCTGGTTGTTAGTAGGGAGCTTACACCCTCTTAGATAGCTTGTACTGGTGTTAGGATGTATTTTTCACAAATCACATATAGAAAGGATAGTCAGGTCACAGTAAATTAAAAGATTTTTCGGGTAAATACCTACATGGAAAAAATGTCCTGTTTTAAAAATGGAAATGTGTAGAGCATCTAAGAATAGTTTTCAGCAAGCATGTGTTTAGACAGGATGGTGTGCATTTGACAAGATCAGGGAAGATGAATTTTGCAGCGGATATTTTGCAGTATTTGAGAAACACTAGGCAGGATTTTTGCCAGGACGAAAATTTAACAGTTCACAGATAGCGACATTGGATACATCTCTGATGGTTGTTAATGCTAGGAACATTAACAATAAAGTATTTTATTGGAAAATCTGCTCCATTCCCATAAGACTGATGTTGCTATTATTTGTGAATCATGGTTAAAGAACAATGATTGGAAACCAGTTCTGTAAGGGTATACATGTTTTTACTGTAACAGACACTCTAACAAGAAATCAGGTGGAGGTGTTATGATAGGGATTAAAGATAGTTATGAGACCTGTGATTATTACAAGTTCAGTGATAACACCAATACTATAGACTGTGTAACTGTGACGATAAAGACAACCCTGGAACATATAACAATTGTTAGAGTGCATAGACAATCAAAGTGAAGTGCTGATGACCTAGAGGAATTTATACATTTCTTGTATGAAACACAGAAGGGAAGAATAATACTAGCTGGGGACTTAAATTTACCAGAAACAGATTGGAATAATATTGACTCAACAACGTTAGTAAGGAGATCATTCACAATGTATGTTCAGGAACAACAATTGCTTCAGATTGTAAAAAAAAAAAAAAAATTAACAGGGAATGGAACATACTAGACAGTGTTTGTGTTCCTAAAGAAATTACTGTTAATTCAAATCAAATTTTACCACCATTGGTGTGCAGTGATCCTGGGGTTATAAAGGTTAATTTATTTCTAGATAATTCTGCCAAACTGAAATCTAAACCAATGCACAGAAGATTAATTACAGATCATATGGAAGCAAAACAATCACTATGTAAAACTAACTGGAGTGATGTGTTCAGTGGAAAAACTGCAGATGGAATGTGGACAATTTTGAAAGAGAAACTGAGTGCAAAAAATTTAAAAAAAAAGTAACATCAGGATCTAGGCATACAATGTCAGAGGGATATATTTCCAGAAGAACAAGATACCTGATTATGGTGAGAGACAAAGAATATATGAAATGGAAGAGAGGTGAAAGTACAACTTTGAAAACTGAAATAAACAAGATGGACAAACCAATTAAGCATAGTGTGAAACAAGATCAAAAAACACTCAAAGAAAATTTATATAAAGATATTGAGCATAATAAGAACCCTTTTTATAGATACATAAGACGTGGAAGGGATAAAGACATACAAACTGATAAACTGTGTGAAGATTCTAAAACTTATTCTCAGACACCGATTATAGATATATTTACAAAATTTTATGCAAAACAGTTTGGTTCCACAAAGGGGATGATAAGTTGTCCTAGTGACATCCAGGTAACCTCAGATACTGGAATCAAATTAGATTATATTGAAAAAGAACTACACAAATTGGATCCAAACAAAGCACATAGAGGAGACAGAATTAGTAATAATAACCTGAGAACACTTTGGCAAGAACTTACAGTACCATTTTATTTATTATTTCCAAGTCATATACATATGGGGAGATTCCTCAAGATTAGAAACAGGCACTTATTAAACTTGTCTTTAAGGGAAAGGTGAGTAGGACAAACCCAGAGCCTTAACTCTACTTTCATGTTGTGGAAAATAATGGAGAAGGTAATATTGGATAACTTATTGTCAGAAATGGATAGGTTGGGACTTGAAACCATATATCAGCATGCATATGTTAAAAGTAGCTCTATTACTACCTTTAACACAATGCTCTTTAACGATATAACAACTATGAATGAAAAAGTGTGCTGCGATGTAATTTCTATAGATTTAACTTCAGCATTTAACAGGGTCATACTCAAAACTGATTAATAAATTAGAACAACCAGGCATCAATGGACTCTTGATAAGAGTGATAGCTGCATGGCTTACAAACAGGACAAGGCAAGTATCGTACAGCAATTACAAAGGGGAAATTCTTGGTTACCATCAGGGTGTCCCACCGGGTTCTGGCTTAGGCCCTTACTTGTTTAGATTGTATCTTTCAGACCTAACTTTTTATCGGAGGTGTTCTACAGTCTATATGTAGATAACCTGAAATTGGCTAAACTGATTACAGGTGTTACAGATAAGGTATGTCTGTAAATGAACTTGACTAAATTGACCATTTGGGCACAGGAAAACATTATGCTGATAAATACATCAAAAACTAAGCATATAAGATTTGGAAGACATAAATTGAAAGGTGAATATCTGATACAGCACACAGTGATTGAAACTGCAGATTCATTTAAGGACCTGGGTATATGCATAGCGCCAACTTTGAGTTTTTCTAATCATATCAACTAATTGGTTAATGATAGTTATAGAACTAAAGGTTGTATAAAAAGATTTATAAAGTCTAGAAAATCAGAACTGATGGATCATTGTTTGTTAGTTACATTAGACCAGAACTTGAGTATGGAATAACAATATAAAAACCTTATAAGAAGGCAAGCATGAGTAAACTGGAAAGAGTACAGTGGAAATATACCAAGGGCATCCATGGATGTGAACATTAAGTTACTATGAAAGACTAAAATATCTGAACTTGTACAGTGTTTTTATAGATATCTCAGAGGAGATCTTATTGAGGTATATAGAGCATTTAGAGATAGCTTTCTCTGGATATTTTGGGGTTATCAAAAAGTACTAGAGAATCATCAGACAACCTATGTAAAAGGTTCTATAGGAATGATAAATGTACTAATTGGTTCTCTTAGAGAGCAGCTGATGCATGGAATAGACTACAAAATTACATTAAAGCAAGTACTAGTTTAGATAATTTTAAGAGGAGCCTGGACACTTATTACGGGAAAAAGTGTTTTGGTATATTGGCAGGCTAGAAGTGCATTAATGCTCATGCCTGAAATGTTTATATGTATGTATGTCTGTAGAGAAATTTACCCAGTGCCCTGATCAAACTTCCCTTAGTCTATAAAAATCAGAACTGCAAGTATGTCAGTGGGTGCCCTGAGCCAGTCCAACACCACTGCCCCTTCAACCCAAACTAGCCATAACACTGGTACCCTCTCAACCCAAATTTCATAAGTGAAAAAGAAAAACAAACTTCCTAACTTGAAAAAAAGCAAATACCTGCTAAACTATAACAAAGACTACCCACGGTCTAATCATTCAATTGAATGACTGTCGATGATCAGGAGTGAGGGCAGTTCCACAGCAGCTAGCTTAACTAACATACAGTATTGTTCTCATACCTCATTAGTGATTATTATGTCTTCCGAGCAGCTTGTGCTCTAGGCATCCTCCCCCACTGCCTAAGATACCTTCTGGCCATAGACCTACTGAGGCTAGACCATTCAGTAAACCTTTAAGGCTAGGATTCACAGCCAAGCATTGCATGCCTGCACTGTGTTAAATGTCATGCAGCAGATATTACAATTTGGACCAAAGGCAATCAGATATGAATCAGGGCTAGCAGTGTGCTGAGATAGTAAGCAAAGAACTGCATATTAAATCGGAAGGATTCCATTAGAGAGAAGAGCACCACTAAACTGGCACAGTGGGAGAACAGCCAACACATGGGCATGTGATCAGCATGGCAGGCATCAGTAGCAAGGCAGATTAGCATTGCACAGTTCATATACATCCCTTCATACAGTGAAGTGCTCCAGCTACGTGCATTTGTCTAGCTTTTCACTTATTTTACTACAAATCATTATTACCTAAGCTCTTGTTTAAATTTTCCCAATTGAACTATTTAATAATGAAATAGTTGCCATAAAACATATTTATTTTATGTATTTATTTACAATTTGTTGACCAAGATAATCTGTTTGGGATATGGCTTGCTCTTTGTAACATACCATGATTTTAGTTAATGTTTCTTATTATAGAGTCTATGTGATTTTCAGATTTTAGATGGGTACCTTTTACCACTCATAATAGCTTTGTATGGGAAACTTGCTCAATATCTCTGTTATTTATATTGTGATACTAACAGTGGTTCCATTGCAGGAGGTTGAACTGTGTGTGAAAACGATAGATTTTGTTTTGTTAGCATTAGGTATTAGTTGTGCCTTTTGAAGCCATGCTTCTATGTTATTAAACAAAGTTTGATTTTTAAGCTGAAGTTTGTTTAAACTGTTAGCAGAGATGAGGAGATCAGTGTATTCTGTATCATCTGTGTATTGTACTATTGTTCCTTTATTGACAGAATTTGGCATATCTTTGATTTACAACAAATATGAAAGAAACTGTGGTTGAGCCTTGAGGAACTCCAGTAGGGTTCATTGAAATGAAGAGTGTGGGTTATGCCTATAGACACTCTGGAAGCATTCACTTAAGTAGCTTTAAAACCAAGTTCTGGAAGTCACTCTGATTTGAGTAAGTTTGATTCAAAGTATTTGGTTTGAGATTGCATCAAAGGCATTTGACAGATCAATACAAGAAGATGCTACATCATTTCCATTATTTATCCACTGGTTCACTGTGTTAATAAAGGCAGAACTGTGCATCTACTATGTCCAGGTCTCTAACTGCGCTGGGTAGTAGACAGCAAATTGCTTCTTTTAAGGTAGGCCATAATTTATTGATATTCAGCCTTTTCTAGGAATTTACAGAGCAGTGATAAGATGGTTATGGGTCTGCAGTTGGAGGAACTTCCAGGATTTTCCCCTTTAAGATGTATAATAATATAGCAATGCTTCAATAGAAAGAGTATGTGTTTTTGTATAATGGATCTACTAATTAGTACAGACACCAGTTAGGAAAATTGATTTGCTTCTATTTTGAGATAAACAGATGGAAGGATATCCAGAGCCAGAATTGTTGGCTTTATTTTTTTTTCAAGGATAAAGGACTCATATTTGTAAGAGAATACTGACTTGTGCAGAGATGGATTTGTCTGTTAGTAGATATGTAGATGTGTCTGTGAAGTCTTTACTAATTTTAAATGGAGCAATAAAGCTTTTTTCATTAGGTAGTGAAGTTGGTTGAAAAGGATGACAATGTTTGTAAAGTGACTTTGGAGTCCCAAAATATATATATTTTTTTATTTTGTGTGTGTTGTACATGTTTTTGGGGATAGCAACATTTTTTTATATATAACTTTATGTTACTTCTTTGCCAAATTCCTTAGAGATCTTTAGCTTTGAAACTTTTGTTGGGCATTGGCATTTTTCTTTACTTTCCATGAACTGTAATTGAAACCATTAACACTGTTTAGTTTTTCTACTGTGTTGCATGCATTTGTTGAATAAGATAATCACAAAACAGCATTTATTGTTATATTTTTATGCTTTCTCCCTGACTCTTTTCTGACACCTCACAGCTGTTTACCCTAGCTTCCAAATTCCTTGCCTTTAAATCCTCTAATGGTTTCTTCCTGGTCACTTTACAAAGTGGGCCACCAGGAAATCAATATCAGTTGTACTCTTAATAAGCCAGGGAACAAGAGTGCTGATGAAGAGTAATGAATGCAAACCCCAGGAGCTGTCATACTAGTGCTGGCTTGTCAATTACCCTAGTTGTGAAGATGACCAGTGCAGTCACATCATTGCAACCCCCTGTTTTAAACTTAAGAAGACTTGTGAGACACCTGTCTCCAGCAGAGGTTGCACAAACATTGGGTCCCCCCACAAGGATACGAGAGCTGGCTGTCAGCTGCTTCACTCTGAGGTCAGCCCTACTGGCAATGAGTCTGGTCCAGAAATCATGTTGCCAGCAGCAAAGAGGATGACCTGCCTTTGTGTCATCAAACTGGTCAACTATGTGTATTATTTGAGATCATTTTAATTTTAATTCCCAGATGACTGCTTTCTGTCAGAGGAATGGCACTGAAGAGTATTCCTCATGAAAATGAATATCCAAATCCAGTGTGTCTGAATATTAGAAACAAATTAACTGGGCCTTTATTTAATTTTACTTTGTTGTATTTTATTTTTTTTTATTTAAGTTTAATGTTAAATTATAGTGGCCTGATGTACAAGAACCCATTTCAGCCAAAGTCTAGGAGATACAAAAATAAGTGATAGTACATACAGAACTTTACAACTTATTGTTTGGTCTACATGATGTTGTTATCTTTTGTTTCAAATGAGTACTGCAATAAATAAATTAATAAAAAAATCTTTATTTCTTGTGAATATTCCATTATTTTTGCATTATAATTTACCACTTTGCTTTTCTAAGTTTAAATTGCATTGTTAGCTAATCCAGCCTCAGTACACAAAATCATTTTTATGTGCTTAATAATTTTTTTATAAAGCTGATGATGTGGCAACACATATTTGAGATAACATTAAGTGCTGCAGGTAACTTTTTTTTCAGAATAATAAATTCACATGCTTAGGCCATGTGTCAGTCTTACTGCTTCTCTGATGTTCACTTGGTAGAAAATTAATCGGTCTACTCACTGATGATTTTAATTAAAATTGTCTTGATGGCTTTGACTCTCTTTTGATCTTTGCAGTAACAGATAGCTCCCCAAGCTCAATTTAAGGCACAAATAGCCTAAAGCTGCATATGTACATTAAGTCAGATCATCCCAATTTGAATTCCTGATTTGGCTTAAGTACTGTATGTAAGGGGATATAGCTATGCATGCTTGTTTTATAAGGCTAATAGCACTGCATAACTTTTTCCTTTGATAAGTACATAGCCACACCATCCAAGCAGATGTCCCTCTTTTCTGATTACTTGGATTATGTTATATAAACAGCTTAGAAAAAGAGGCATACTATCATTTTAATATTTAAAATTTATAAGAAGCAGTGCGACTGTGCAGTTTAAGAAACATGTGTATAAATGTGTCATCAATCCCACTCCATGCTTAATTTATAGGAATCATAGGAAATATATAGCTATTTAGCCAGAGGCTCTGGGTGCATTGCTCATAACCACCCTAAGGTTCAACCAGTCATTTCAAGGGGGGCAAGGCCTGTAAGTCCCAGACTGCATTTTTAGGATATCCATTCATTCATTTGTCATGGCTAAAAAGGAGTCACATTTCTTGACATGAAATGGGTGTCTGTTCCAGAGAAAGGTCACGTGCTTGATAATGAAGCTGTCTCTGCATTTAGTTTTGTTTATAACTTGATATAGCTTTTAACAACCAGATAATGAAAAAAGTACAAGACAGACATTCACAAAAGAGTATTAATAAAACAATCACTGAATTAATAAGGATAATGAGTGTGATTTTTTCAGGATGCATTAACCTGAGGTTGACCTCAAAGATCCCTCATAACTGACCTTTACAGACAAGGTAACATACATATACAAGCTTTGACAAATAATTACAGTCAGCATAGACTAGGAAGCTGACTGGAGCAAAGGAGTTACAGAAGAATGGCAGTGTCTCAAAACAGCATGTGTGAGCACTGTAAAACAGACATGTGGCTGAGATAGGTATTAATTATATTAATACCTATATAATATTATATATAGGTATTATGTTAGGTACATAAGGAAATCTAGTGGTGTTCATAGGTTCATAGGTGTGTACTAGGCTAATGGCCCTGGAGCCTTTACAAGCCTAGCCCATAGGATTAACCTGGCAATGTGCCACCCAACCTTAGTTTCCAGTACCTCTGTCAGGTAGAGCCACTGGAGTGATCCCCGGGGTGAATTTTCTATTTCCCATCCACTCATCAAAATTTCTCTTGAAGAGGGCCAGTGAGTTGCTCATTTTGACATATATGGGAAGTGTATTCCATAGCATGGACAGTCTCTCGGTTATGAACCTGTCCCTCCAGCACATTCTGTTGATTGTGGTAATCAGGTTGAGGTCTCTGGAGTGTGTGGTGCGGAGGGATTGGGATTTCTTTAGATGTAGCATTTCTAACAGAGCTGGGTCAGACATGGCTTTATAAGTCAAGCAGAGATTGCTTCTAAATAGATGATATGAGAGAAAGAATAGTTGGGGTTTTTTGAGTTTGTCCATATAGGACAAGTGTTTAAGGCCTAGGATCCTCTTTGTGAGGCACTATTGTGGCCTCTCCAGTTGTTGCAGGTGTCTAGTGAGGTACATGCCAAATGGGGCATTGTACTCGATGATTGGCCTAATGAGGGAAGAATAGAGGGAGACAATGACCTCTTTCTTCCTGGATGCAAAACCTTAGTAATGAGATGTGCCGCATAGAAGGACTTTCTGACCACAGTAGCAGTGTGGTGGTCAAAAGAGAGGTTGCTGTCAACCTGTGTTTCCAGATCTCTTATAAGGCCTTCTGTGTTCAGTGGACTACCATTGGTGTGGTTGTTCATGGGAAATGGGTTTTTCCCAAAGGGGATGACGACACATTTTTTGGCATTGAGCTTATGGCCATGGTTCTGACACCAGTCGTTGGTCTCAGGAAGGTCTTTCTGTAGGATGTCAACATCACTTGGAGAGTTAATAATGTCTCCCAACTTGCAACATTGAGAACATTGTCAGCCAGAGTTCCTTCATGCTGGACTGGACTTCTGAGAAGTAGATACCAAACAGGAGAGGACCCAGAACCGATCCCTGTGGGACTCCACTCATGACTGGTTGGCAGTCTGACTTGGAGTCAGATACTTTCACACTGTGGGTTCTATCCAGTTTGCAACCCACATAGTGATATAGGGGTTGATGCCTATCTTAGTGAGTTTTTCTATTATTCCTGAGTGGTGAATGGTATCAAAAGCCTTGGCCAGATCAAGGTAGGCTGTATTGAACTACCTTGCCTTCATCCATAGCTCTGGTGACTGACTCAAAGAAGTCAACCAAGTTGAGCAGGCATGATCTACCCTTCACAAAGCCAAACTGTGTGGGATCCAGAGTTTGTAGATTCCCTATATCCTTGTTTATTAGGTCCATAATGATGGGTTATGCAGAAGTCCAGGAAGTTATTAAAAGAAAGAAGGAGTACAGGAAAAGTGGGAGACAGGAAAGACAGACCAGGCCAAAAATGAATACTTGCAGGTTAACAAACAGTCTGAGAGAGCAGTCACAATACCAAAGAAGGTGTCAGGGTTACTGTACCAGCCTCTGGAAAGTGACTCAGCAGACTGTCCAAAGAAATTATATCAGGCTATTAGGCAAAGACTGAAAGATAAAAAAAAATATTCATCAAATACCATTCATAATGGATGCCAGTAATAATCTACTCACCAGTTCACAGAACATCAAAGGCAGAGTGTTTGAGTGCTTCCTTCAGTTTCCTGAATGAAGAAAACTTTACAGAAGCTGTACTGCCCCAAATATTGCTTACGATGAAAAAAGTGGAGGAGCCCATCCTAGAAGAAGTAAGAACAACACTAAGGAAAATGAAGTCATGGACAGAGGCAGATTCAGATGTAGTCACAACAGGTATGATCAAGATGTTGGCTGAGTTAGGGAAGAAATGGTTTCTGAGGATACTCATAGTGGAATGGTGAGAGGCATATCGCAGGTAACTGGACAATAAGGATACTAGTACCAGTGTACAAGAAGGAAGTGGGCATTCACAACTGTGGTCAGTACAGATGTATCAAACTGCAAGAAAGTGATAAATGAATGCGCAAATGAGATGACTGGATTCAGATTAGGATATATAGGTTCATAGGTTCATAGGTGTTTACTAGGCTAATGACCACAAGGGACTTTTTAAGCCTAGCCATACATCCCAAATCTCTGACGAGTTCTGATACCCTTGATAAGTGTAAGCATGGGCCTGGGAGATTAACCATTTACAAGTTACCTGTTTGCATCAGAGACATAGGTGCCAAACCAGGGATGAATTTGCAGTTTCCCATCGAATTGTCCAAGTTGCACTTGAACTGGATTAGGGAAGAACTCTGCTTCACATGGATGGGGAGCTTGTTCCATAGATGGGGTAGTCTCTGGGATACATACTTATCTCTCCAGCAGGTCCTGTTTATATCACAGGCAATGTTTAAGTCCTTATAATGGACAATTCTGGTACTGTTTGTGTTATCTCAACTGATCCATTGACTGCAGTCAGGCAGATAGTGTAAATAAAGCTGAAAATGAGGAAAGAGTCCAAGTGGGTATTCCTAAACTTACAGAAAGCATATGACAAGGTCCCATGAAAGCTAAATGGGCATGCTTCCATTTTCCATTGTCAAGAAAACATTGGTAGAATTATTGCAAGCTACTTACTTACCCAACGACACAAGTACAAACAGTGTTTTAGCTAACAGAGGTATTCCAGTGGGTGTGGGTATGCATCAGGGTTCAGCACTAAGCCCACTGCTGCTCATACTGATCATGGACTACAGTAGCTAACAGACAGGTCAGAAGAGACAGATCAATAAAGTTGCTTTATGCAGATGATGTGGCATTACAAGCAGACTCTAAACAGGAACTCCAGCAAATGATAGATGAATGGAATGCAAAACTGAAGGCATGTGGGATAAAACTGAGTACAGACAAGGCAGCTGACATGGCAGCAAATGCAGGAAAGCAGAAGAAGCTGAAAACTGATATAGAAGGGAGAATAGTGGAACAGGTTAGAAGCTTCAAGTACCTGAAAGGGGTAATAGAGATGACGGGAACATTAAATGAGGAGGTCAAAGCTAGAATCAGTGCTGCTGCAGTCAACTGGCATACACAAATGCCAAATAAGGTGAAAAGTAATGTGTACAAAATAGTGGTGCAGCCAGTACTTCTGTAGGGTACAGAATCCTGGGCATTCAAGGCTACCAATTGGTGAAGCTAGAGGTGAAAGGCAATGAAATACCCAAGATGGATGATAGGATGTACAATGTGGGATAGATGAAGGCATGAAGCCATTGGAGCAGAAGAGAAAGTAGCTCCAGTTGCAGAGAAGGTCAAAGAGAATACATTATGGTGGTTCGGGCACATGTGCAGAAAAGCAGAAGATGATTTGGTATTGAAGATTTGGGACAGATAGCAAGAAGGTAAGATGAAATGAGGAAATGTGGTTATCCAGTGAAGAAATGAAGGGATTATGTGAGAAATGACTTGCCATAGTCACTAATTCACTGAGTCAAGAGATATGGCACAACAGCTGACACTACATTTTGAGCTCATGTAGAAAAATGTCTAGATCAGGCTAGGGTACACTGAGAATGAACACTTGTTGGATAACAAACAAGCTAAGAGAACAGTCACAATAGCAAAGAAGGTGTTTAAGGTACTCTACCAGCTTCTGAAAAGTGACTCCATGGATGGCTGAAAGAAAGTATACCAGGTTGTAAGGCAAAGACAGAAAGATAAAGAAAACATTCATCAAATACAATTCATAAAGGATGCCCTTAAAAACCTGCTCACTAGTCCACAGGACATCAAAGACAGAGGAAGGAATATTCTGAATGAAAAAACCCTACTCAAGCTGTACAGCCTCCAATACAGCCTACAATGAAAGAGGAAGATGAAGCAACGATAGAAGAAGTAAGAGCAACACAAAAGAAAATGAAATCAGGAATAGCAGCAGGTTCAGATGTACTCACAACAGGTATGATCGAGATGTTGGCTGTTAGGTAAGAAATGCTTTCTGAGGATACTCATGGTGGTATAGAAAGAAAGAAAGAAAGGCATAGCCAGATTACTGGACAATAAGCATACAAGTGCAAGTGAAGAAGAACAAAGAGGAAATTTACAGCTGTGGGCAGTGCATATATATCAAACTCTTGTAATACTGCAAGAAAGTGATAAATGAATATGCAAAATAAAAGTAAGTAAGATAGGGAAATTCGCAATTTGGATTCAGATCAGGACACAGCACAACTGACCCACTGCTTGCAGTCAGGCAAACATTGGAGAAGAGCTGAAGATGAGGAAAGCGTACAAATGAACATTCCTAGACTTGGTTTACCTTCAGGATGTTGCTGTTCAGGTTAATTGACCGGGTGAAAGTAAATCATATATATAAATATATATATGTATATATATATATATATATATATATATATATATATATATACATATATATATATATATATATATATATATATATATATATATATATATATATATATATATATATATATATGTATATATATATATATATATATATATATATATATATATATATATGGATCAGTATCATTTGGCCGAAAATTTCTGACATAGGGTCCAAATTGCCGAAAATATTACTGAAAGTGTATCTGCACTTTTCCCCCACTGTAGTGCAATCTCAAAGTTACAATATTAAAGTAGGAGGGCATGCGGGGGGCACAGACCCCACAATGGGGGGTTTGGGGGACGTAGCCCCCCACCCAGTTCAGTTTATTGTCTAGTATTGTTTTATATTGAGC
>NC_056737.1:1803347590-1803440090 GCF_019279795.1 Protopterus annectens | reverse complement strand
TGCAGTAACACTGAAAGAGCTGCATGAATTTCTGGCAAGTACTAGTTGCATACTACATGTGACAACAATCTCCCGTATTCTCCATATGTCTGGCCTATGGGGTAGGGTTGCAAAACACAAGCCTTTTCTTACACAGAAAAATATCCAGCTTGACTAAAATTTGCAAAACAATACATTGTGTCCCAAAAGCATGTGGGTAAATGTGTTATGGTCTGATGAGACCAAGGTTGGGCCACAATTCCAAAAGGTATGTTTGGTAAAAAAAACAACACTTCGCATCACCAAAAGAACACCATCCTCACAGTGAAGCATGGTGGTGGCAGTATCATGCTCTGGGGTTGCTTTTCTTCAGCTGTAACTGGGGCTTTAGTCAAGCTGGAGGGAATCATGAACAGTTCCAAATACCACTCACTTTTGGCCCAAAACCTTCAGGCGTCAGCTAGAAAGTTGAAGATGAAGAGGAATTTCACCTTTCAACATGACAATGACCACAAGCACCCATCCAAATCAACAAAAGAATGGCTTCACCAGAAGAAAATTAAAGTTTTGGAATGGCTCAGCCAGAGCCCAGACCAAAATACAATAGAAAATCTCTGGGGTGACCTGAAGAGGGCTTTGCACAAGAGATGTCCTTGCAATCTGACAGATTTGGAGCACCTTTGCAAGGAAGAGTAGGCAAATATTGCCAGGTCAAGATGTACCATGCTGATAGACTCCTACCCAAGATTAAATGTAATTATAAAAAAAGGTGCTTCAACAAAGTATTAGTTTAAGGATGTGCACATTTATGCAACCAGCTTATTGTACGTTTTTATTTTTAATATTTTTTCCCCTAACAGAGTCATTTGTTTTTCATTTGAATTGTACAGGTTATAGGTCACATTAAAGGTGGGAAAAGTTTTGAAATGATTTATTGTGGTCTCATTTTTTTTATATCACAAAAAACCTGGCATTTTAATAGGGGTGTGTACACTTTTTATATCCATAGATATATATATATATATATATATGGGTCCCCTTCAGATGATCAAACTTTTAAAAGCTTGACTTTCATATGGCTGAGACCATATGATTGAACTTTTATCAGTTCGAATGGTCTAAATATAGATCTCCATACAGCGAGGAATAGGAAGATTTCCTTTTCCTGCAAAGTAGTGCAATCTCGGAGTTGGTATATTTAAATATTGGGGGGTATGGGGGTGCAGGGAGGCTTACCCCCTGTTAAAAATGTTTATTTTATTTATTTTTTTGTTTTCTTTATTTTTTTTATTACATGTTCGAACTTTTAAATGTTTGATCATATGGTCTCGGCCGTATAAAAGTCGAACATTTGAAAATTTGATCATGTAAAGTAGAGCCATATATATTTATATATATAGATAGATCTATATCTATGTGTCTACCTTAGTTTATTAAAATTACACTTATGGAAAGCTCAAATTGCTGAAAGACTTCACTAAACACTTTAAAAACTGAAACCACAGATCACCAGAATTTTCACTGGAAAATGAACCACTTGGAAACCAGGGTGAACATTGACCTTTTCCTCAGTGTAGTGTGATCTCAGAGTTGGTATATTTAGTTTTGGGGGTGTGAGGAGCACAACACCCCACTTGGGTGGGTTATATCTGTGTCCATTTTATTATTTTGCCCTGGTGGTCAAGTGATTCACTTCCCAGTGAAAAATTCAGGTGATTCATGGTTTCAGTTGTTAAAGTGACTATGAATCTCAGCATATATAATTTGTGTGTGTGTGTGTGTGTGTGTGTGTGTGTGTGTGTGTGTGTGTGTGTGTGTGTGTGTGTGTGTATATATATATATATATATATATATATATATATATATATATATATATGTGTGTGTGTGTGTGTGTGTATTTACATACACACACATACCTATGTATATGTATATATATATATATATATATATATATATATATATATATATATATATATATAGACATATATAGATATAGAGATAGATAAAGATACAAATATAGATATAGATGTGTAAGATATTTATATATGCACACATATATAGAGAGACACATACAGATTAGTCCAAAGAAGTAATGTAAATAACATGACTAGGGGGATGCAGAAAATGTGTGATAGTTTTATCTGGATGGGTTGGAATGGGAGACTAAAGGAAGCAAGGATGAAGTTGGCAAGTGGCAAAAAGAGGAAACAGTTGGTCTGCCAGATATGGTGAGCTATATGACAGCTATGAATATTTATTATCCAAAGGTTGAGAGATATAGAATAATATTCGTAGGTGGGTACACTGGGAAAACGGGAGAAATATCTGAGCAGAGAGAAATGTTCAAGGTGATAGAGATATATCTGCCTGTAGAAAGAAATAATCAGGGAATGGAATGGACAGAATAAGTATACTGAAACTTCCCCTAGGTTGCCAGGGCCTACAGGGAAAAAAAACTGAATGTGCAAAGAAAAATTCTAGGCCTGGTGCCAAACTGACCAGGAAGGGTTAAGAATGTGCTTAGCAGAAGGGGGTAGCTGAACAACTGGAGTTTAAAGAGTTTAGTGATAAACAGGAACAATTAGAGATAGGTAAAGGAGACGGTGGTGTGACCAGTACTACTGTATGGTACAGAAACCTGGGCAGTAAAGGCAGAACAGTCGAAGAAGCTAGAGGCGATGGAAATCAAGTGCCTGAGAAAGGTGATAGGATGTACACTGTGGGACAGATGAAGAAATGAGGACATAAGAGCAGAAGCCAAAGTAGTTCCAATTGCAGAAAAGATCAAAGAGAACAGATTACGGTGGTTTGGGCACATGTGTAGAAAAGCAGAAGACAATTTGGTGAGGAAGATTTGGGACAGACAGGAAGAAGGTAAGAAGAAGCAAGGATGTCCAGCAAAGAGGTGGATGGATTGTGTGAAAGAAGATCTGCCATAGTCAGGCATGAGTGTTGATGAAGGCAGGAGTGTGGCACTGAATCGAGAGAGTTGGCAACAGTTAACATGATACCCTGACCCCATGTAAAAAATGGGAGAAAGGGGTCTGATGATGATGCTGGTGAAAGGAGACTGGCTGTTTTATGGGTTTCTGATAAGTCTAATAAAGGAGGAGGTGGGGAAATTCTGATGAAAGGAAACAAGTAATAAGAGTAAGGGCTTGGAATATGGTCAATATAAGATGGTAAAAATATATAAAATGGTTTGAGGAGCATGAATGGGACATAGTATTACTGGAGCAATTCAGTGATAGTTTGGGAAAGAAGATGAGAGGTGGGGATCAATATATTTCTGGGAGGAAGAATGGTGATGGATGTACGTTGGAGTTTTCTGTATAAGTACTATCCCTGGATCCACTTCTGTGCATACTCCACATTGGGCTAAAAGCACCCTTCACCACTCATTGCTTCAGTAGCAGGTATGGGTTTTATGGAGTCAGGTTGCTAGCCCGAGGCCCAAAACTCCTGAGAGGGTGCACCGCACACTCACACCTAGGGCCAATTTAGAGTGGCCAGTCGACCTACTGAATGTCTTTGGAATGTGGAAGGAAACCAGAGCACCCAGAGGAAACCCACACAAAGGCAGGGAGGGCATGCCAACTCCACACAGAAGGCACCTCAGCCCAAAATTGAACTGTAGAACCTCTTGCTATGAGGCAACAGCGCTAATCGCTATAGCACTGCACCATCTGTATCAGTAGTATAGGGGATGATAAAAGAGAGTGGTTTCTGAATGATAAATGCTGGAGGTTGGTGGGGCAGACCATTTGAATATATGGTTTAGTATGTAGGGTAATGCAGTGAATATGGGAGAGTGCACTGAAACAGATAAAAATATACAGGAAGAGAGCTGCTATGACATGGACGTTATTGTCTCTTTGGAATAGAAATAAGAAGAGACAGATAGGAGAAGCAGAAAAGACAGGAGATTGTACTGGAAGGAGTTGATATAAAGTGGAATATGTAAAAGGGATGGAACCCTGAGAAAGGAGAAAAAGAGAAGGGTAGAAAATACTTGGCTCAACACAGGTTAGAAGAAAACAGAAAAAAATGGTAAAGAGATGGTGGTGGAGGACAGAGGAAATGTGAAATGAATGCAGGGATCAGGGAATGATTATAATAATTGAGTCAGAAGTAAGAAGAGGGAAGAGATGATAGCAAGGAGGTAGCTAAGATCTAAACTGAAAGGAAGTATACAGACTTTAACTGGAGAGACAAACTGTGTATGTCTATATGTGTGTGTCTGCATAAAACCCTATAGACATATCTATATCTCTCTCTCTATCTATCTATATATATATATATATATATATATATATATATATATATATATATATGGGTCCCCTTCAGATGATCAAACTTTTAAAAGCTTGCCTTTCATATGGCCGAGACCATATGATCAAACTTTTATAAGTTCGAATGGTCTGAATGTAGATCTCCATACAGCGAGGAATAGGAAGATTTCCCTTTCCTGCAAAGTAGTGCAATCTCGGAGTTGGTATATTTAAATATTGGGGGGTGTGGGGGTGCAGGGAGGCTTGCCCCCTGTTAAAAATGTTTATTTTATTTTTTTTTTGTTTTCTTTATTTTTTTTTTATTACATGTTCGAACTTTTAAATGTTTGATCATATGGTCTCGGCCGTATAAAAGTCGAACATTTGAAAATTTGATCATGTAAAGTAGAGCCATATATATTTATATATATAGATAGATCTATATCTATGTGTCTACCTTAGTTTATTAAAATTACACTTACCGAAAGCTCAAATTGCTGAAAGACTTCACTAAACACTTTAAAAACTGAAACCACAGATCACCAGAATTTTCACTGGAAAATGAACCACTTGGAAACCAGGGTGAACATTGACCTTTTCCTCAGTGTAGTGTGATCTCAGAGTTGGTATATTTAGTTTTGGGGGTGTGAGGAGCACAACACCCCACTTGGGTGGGTTATATCTGTGTCCATTTTATTATTTTGCCCTGGTGGTCAAGTGATTCACTTCCCGGTGAAAAATTCAGGTGATTCATGGTTTCAGTTGTTAAAGTGACTATGAATCTCAGCATATAATTTGTGTGTGTGTGTGTGTGTGTGTGTGTGTGTATATACATATATATATATATATATATATATATATATATATATATATATATATATATGTGTGTGTGTGTGTGTGTGTGTGTGTGTGTGTGTATTTACATACACACACATACCTTTATATATATATATATATATATATATATATATATATATATATATATATATATATATATAGACATATATAGATATAGAGATAGATAAAGATACTAATATAGATATAGATGTGTAAGATATTTATATATGCACACATATATAAATAGAGAGACACATACAGATTAGTCCAAAGAAGTAATGTAAATAACATGACTAGGGGGATGCAGAAAATGTGTGATAGTTTTATCTGGATCGGTTAGAATGGGAGACTAGAGGAAGCAAGGATGAAGTTGGCAAGTGGCAAAAAGAGGAGACAGTTGGTCTGTCAGATATGGTGAGCTATATGACTGCTATGAATATTTATTATCCAAAGGTTGAGAGATATAGAATAATATTTATAGGTGGGTACACTGGGAAAATGGGAGAAATATCTGAGCAGAGAGAAATGTTCTAGGTGATAGAGATATATCTGCCTGTAGAAAGAAATAGTCAGGGAATGGAATGGACAGAATAAGTATACTGAAACTTCCCCTAGGTTGCCAGGGCCTACAGGGAAAAAAAAACTGGACGTGCAAAGAAAAATTCTAGGCCTGGCGCCAAACTGACCAGGAAGGGTTAAGAATGTGCTTAGCAGAAGGGGGTAGCTGAACAACTGGAGTTTAAAGAGTTTAGTGATAAACAGGAAGAATTAGAGATAGGTAAAGGAGACGGTGGTGTGACCAGTACTACTGTATGGTACAGAAACCTGGGCAGTAAAGGCAGAACAGTCGAAGGAGCTAGAGGCAATGGAAATGAAGTGCCTGAGAAAGGTGATAGGATGTACACTGTGGGACAGATGAAGAAATGAGGACATAAGAGCAGAAGCCAAAGTAGTTCCAATTGCAGAAAAGATCAAAGAGAACAGATTACGGTGGTTTAAGCACGAGTAGAAAAGCAGAAGACAATTTGGTGAGGAAGATTTGGGACAGACAGGAAGAAGGTAAGAGGAAGCAAGGATGTCCAGCAAAGAGGTGGATGGACTGTGTGAAAGAAGATCTGCGATAGTCAGGCATGAGTGTTGACGAAGGCAGGAGTGTGGCACTGAATCGAGAGAGTTGGCGACAGTTAACATGATACCCTGACCCCATGTAAAAAATGGGAAAAGGGGGGCTGATGATGATGCTGGTGAAAGGAGACTGGCTGTTTTATGGGTTTCTGATAAGTCTAATAAAGGAGGAGGTGGGGAAATTCTGATGAAAGGAAACAAGTAATAAAAGTAAGGGCTTGGAATATGGTCAATATAAGATGGTAAAAATATATATAATGGTTTGAGGAGCATGAATGGGACATAGTATTACTGGAGCAATTCAGTGATAGTTTGGGAAAGAAGATGAGAGGTGGGGATCAATATATTTCTGGGAGGAAGAATGGTGATGGATGTACGTTGAAGTTTTCTGTATAAGTGCTATCCCTGGATCCACTTCTGTGCATACTCCACATTGGGCTAAAAGCACCCTTCACCACTCATTGTTTCAGTAGCAGGTATGGGTTTTATGGAGTCAGGTTGCTAGCCCGAGGCCCAACACTCCTGAGAGGGTGCACCACACCTAGGGCCAATTTACAGTGGCCAGTCGACCTACTGAATGTCTTTGGAATGTGGAAGGAAACCAGAGCACCCAGTGGAAACCCGCACAAAAGCAGGGAGGGCATGCCAACTCCACACAGAAGGCACCTCATCCCAAAATTGAACTGTAGAACCTCTTGCTATGAGGCAACAGCGCTAATCGCTATAGCACTGCACCATCTGTATCAGTAGTATAGGGGATGATAAAAGAGAGTGGTTTCTGAATGATAAATGCTGGAGGTTGGTGGGGCAGACCATTTGAATATATGGTTTAGTATGTAGGGTAATGCAGTGAATATGGGAGAGTGCACTGAAACAGATAAAAATATACAGGAAGAGAGCTGCTATGACATGGACGTTATTGTCTCTTTGGAATAGAAATAAGAAGAGACAGATAGGCGAAGCAGAAAAGACAGGAGATTGTACTGGAAGGAGTTGATATAAAGTGGAATATGTAAAATGGATGGAACCCTGAGAAAGGAGAAAAAGAGAAGGGTAGAAAATATTTGGCTCAACACAGGTTAGAAGAAAACAGAAAAAAAGAGATGGTGGTGGAGGACAGAGGAAATGTGAAATGAATGTAGGGATCAGGGAATGATTATAATAATTGAGTCGGAGGTAAGAAGAGGGAAGAGATGATAGCAAGGAGGTAGCTAAGATCTAAAATCAAAGGAAGTATACAGACTTTAACTGGAGAGACAAACTGTGTATGTCTATATGTGTGTGCCCGCATAAAACCCTAATTACAGAGGGCAATTTAGATAATTGTCTTGCTCAGTTTCAAAGTCTGTACCTTGGTTACAGGAACTAATTTTCTACACTGACTGCCAGACCTTTTGGTATCTCACTGAGAATAACAGTCAGTCAGTGTCAGTCAAAAGTGGTTTAAAATGGGTACTTTTGTTATTATTGTTTCATACATTTTGCTTCACTGCTTACTGAAAAAAAATGCACACGACTATTAAATTAAAATGCAATTTAACAAATGACACACATTTAAACAAGAAATTAATTTAAAATGATCAAAAAGGTGCATCAAAGAAATCATGCATTTATGTGTGGTCCTAAAAATGTGTGCAGGGGGGGCCATTATTTGAAAACAGGCTGGGGACCAAGGTAAACTTAATCTGCCATTGGCCAGGTGAATTTTTAATTAATGTGAGTTTCACTGCATTTTCAATGAATGTGAGTTTCTCTGCATTTTCAAAGAATGTGAGTTTCAAGGGAAGAGAAGTTTACTGCTGCTCATGTTATGTCTGTTTTCAAAAATGGCCATCAGTGTCTGTGCTATGAAATTTGAAAGCACTATTAGTGATGCAACAGACAGCATACTTGCCTTTAGTGCATAAAGCTGTGGGTTCTACTCTCACACCAAGTAGATGAATGACACTGCAGCACAGCATAAGGGGGGAGGGGGTGCTGTACTCTGAGAGTGTCATCGTTTGAATGAGATGTTAAACTGAAACTCCATCTGTTTGAGTAGGTGGCAGTTCAGACGGATGTAAGAAGATCCCATGGCACCTATCAATAAGAGTAAGGGAAGTGTCCCCAATGCCCTGACCAAATTTCTCCTAGCAGCATAAATACCATCTCATGTCTGCTCTAAAAAAAGGCTACTAGCCTAGTGGGATTATAGGTTCATAGGTAGGTACTAGGCTATCTGCCCAAAGGCATTTATAAGCCTAGCCAGAATGTGTTGGCTTTCGCTGCCCCTTTAGATTAGTTCCCTGTGCCTCTGTCCAGCAGAGCCACTGAAGTGATCCCTGGGGTAAACTTTCTGTTTCCCATCCACTCGTCAAGGTTTCTCTTGAAGAGTGTTAGTGAAGGGCTCTGCCTAATGTAGATTAGAATCTTGTTCCAAAGCATGGGAAATCTCTGGGACAGGAATCTATCCCTCCAGCATGTCCTATTTATTGTTGTGGTGAGGTTTAGATCCCTAGAGCATGTGGCTCGAGGGGATTTGGTTTTCTTTAGGTGGAGTATGTCCATCAATTCTGGATTGGACATGGCCTTGTATGTTAGGCAGAGATCACCTGTGAGTAGGCGGTATGCAACTGGGTACAGCCGGAATTTCTTCAGTTGAGCTGCATTGGGCATCTGTTTGAGGCCAGTAATCCTTCTGTGGTCTTTCCAGCTGTTGCAGATGTCTTGTAAGGTGCATCCCAAATTGGGCGTTATACTCTATGATGGGTCTGATGAGTGATGAGTAGAGGGACACAATAACCTCTTATGATCCAGATGAGAACCCTTTTGTGATTAGGTAGGCCACATAGAAGGATTTTCTAACCACTTTGGCAATGTGATTATCAAAGGGGAGATTACTATCTACTTGGGTCCCCAGATCCCTTATTACATCTTCTGTATTTAAGGGACTACCACCTATGTGGTAGTTCGTGGGTACTTTTTTCCAAAGAGGATGACTATGCACATTTTGGCATTTAGCTTGAAGCCATGATTTTGACACCAGGTATCCGTCTCAGTGAAACCCTTTTGGAGGATGTCTGTGTCAGCTGGAGAGTCAATTATAGCCCCTAGTTTGCAGTCATCTGCAAACTTGGTCAGCCATAGTCCTCCTGTGCTTGCCTGTACCTCTGAGAAGTAAATGCCGAACAGGAGGGGACCCAGGACTGAGCCCTGAGAAACGCCACTTGTAACCGGTTTAGAGATGGACCTATATCCTGCAACTCTTACCATGTGGGTTCTGTCCATGAGCCAGTTGGTAACCCATCTTGTGACGTAGGGGTTTATGTTCAGCCTTGCGAGCTTGTCTATAATACCAGAATGTGGAATGATGTCAAAGGCCTTTGTGAGGTCTAGGTAGGCTGTATGGACCACCTTTCCTTCATCTATAGCCTCGGTAACTGTCTCGAAGAAATCCTCCAGGTTTAGGAGGCATGATCTACCCTTAACAAAGCTGAATTGGGTAGGGTCCAGTGTTTGGTGGTTTCCAATGTCTCTGTTAATGAGTTCCATGATGATGCACTCCATAGCCTTGCAGACCAGGCTAATCAGGCTTATAGGACGATAGTTCCCTGGGGTCTGTTGTGGCTCCACCTTTGTGGAGTGGAATAACCGTTGCTGTGTGCCACTCTGTGGGTATGTAGCCTGTGGAGAGGCTGAGTTTGAATAGTGTGTTTAGGTGAGGGGAGGTTCGTTTTGGAGCTCATGTAAGATACAGCCTGGGATACCATCCAGTCCCATTGATGCTGTGTTTTTGGCTTTGGAGAGGGATGGTTTAACCTGAGTGTCTGTGATTTCAGGGGCTCCATATTCTTCTGGTATGGTTATGGGCTCTTTTGGGGGTGGGGGGGTGAAGTTTGCAGTGAACCTGTCTGCCAGGATGTTGGCAATATCAGTCAGTTCAGTGTATTTTGTGCCATTCTGCACTAACTCCGAACAGATCTGAGAATTGCCACTTAGATTCTTGACATAGCTAAAGAATGCCTTGTGATTATCTTTGGAGTCCTTGGCAATTTTTCTATTGAAGCTCGCCTTGGATGATTTTATGAGGGATCGTAGTTTCTTGCTGATATTGATCAGGGCTGTCTTCCCTGCTTGGGATTTTACTCTTTCCTGTACTAGTTTCCTCCTTCTATTTTATAGCTTGTTTATGGCAGGGGTCCACCAGACTGGTTTCCTTTTCTTGGAGAAGTAAGTCTTGGTTTTGCTTGGGATAGCATGATCCATGCATTCTTGTAGGTGCCCGTAGAGTGAATTAGTAAAGGATTCTGCAGTTTGGACAGCATTATCCTTTAGCATGGGGGCTTTGAAACTTTCCACCTCGGTCTTAAGTAACGTGAAGTTTGCTTTTGAAAAGTTTTTCACTGTGGTTTCCTTGACCGGGGGTGGGGTCGGAATGTGGATATCCAGAGTGATTAGTTTATGGTCCAATCTAACCAGTGAGGGGTTGACCTCCGGTGTGGAACACTGGTCGCCCATGTTGGTGATAACCAGGTCCAATATTTTGTCACCTCTGGTGGGGGTTTTGACCAGTTGATCCAGGGCATTTAAGTTTATTAATTCTAGGAAATATTGGACAAGGGAGTTAGTACTTGAGTAGCTCTCCCAGTTAATGTTTGGGTAATTGAAATCACCCAATATTAGAGTGTTTGGTAGGACCTTTATATGTTCCAGTGTTTCCAGAAATGTGGAATGGAGGTTCTGGGACATGATCGGTGATCTGTAGCAAGCTACAATTTGAATTGCAGTCTTTCCCATTGTTAGTTGTACATGGATGATCTCTGAAGCATCGTGCTGTGCCACTAACCTGGAGGTGTGGGTATGCTTGATGAATATGAATACGCCCCCACCTTTTGTATTTCGGTCTGGGTTCTGTGGCCAAAATGTATGGTATGAGTTGTAGCCTGGTAGTGCTGGGGTGCTCTCTGGGGCCTTAATCCAGGTTTCTGTTACTGCACATATATTGGTTTTCTCCATACTGAGGAGTGCCTTGAGTGCATGCATTTTGAGGTTTAGACTTCTGGCATTGAGTAGCATTACCCTCAGTTTTTGGTTACTTGTGCTATTTACGGAGGTGGGTTTGTCTTTTGAGCCTTGCCTAAAAAAAAGGCACTATGGGGGTGGCAAGAGCCTTGGCCAGTATTTGAAAGCCTAAGGGTGACAGGTGCAAGCCGTCTCTGGCGAAGCAGCGTGACTTGTCGAGCATGTCATCCCAGACACTGGATCTTCTTTGAATAACACCAGAAGCTTAGCCAATTGTAGAAATTGATCATTTTTTCTTTATAACGTGGTATCATTCTTGGTGAGGCCAGGATGCTACTTACGGTCAGGGTCATACTGGCCTGGGCTACGTGATCAGAGAGCTCTTCCATGTCTCTTTTCATGTAGTCCAGGGAAGTACAGCTCAGGTCATTCATACCAACATGGACAATGACAGAGTCATATTTGTACTTGTTCTGGAGTGACCTGAGTGCTTGTGTTATGTGGCAGATCCTGGCACCTGGCAAGCAGCTGACAGTGACCTTCTCCTTGTTCAGCCTAGTGAGTAGGACTTCAGTGTGCCTAACTATAGAGTCACCTATTACTAGTGAGTTGGGTATGTTATTTTGCCTTAAGGGCTGTGATTGTGTGGCACACTGATTTTGTGAAGTATGTGTTTCATGGTTTGTGTTGGGGGCATAGAGGTTGCTTGGATGTCTGCTTTGGAGGTCTCTGATGCTTTTGCAGATTTTTATTTAGAGCCACAGAGTATGTTTTCATGTATTTATGTGTGTTTTTTGCCTTTGCTGATTTAATAGGTCTATGTGAAACTGGTGGTGTAATGCAAGTAGTTTCCATCTCCTCTTGACTGTCTGATCCAGTCTTGGGTTGAGAGAGCTTTGCCACCAGTTTGGCTGTATAATTGCACCTCTTGCATGTATTAGTGTTTGGTGGTAGGAAGAGAGGGTTGTCTGTGTACATGAGGCAGTTGTAACATTGCCTCAGAATGCCCAGATTCACCAGTTGGACTGGAGAGTACACCTGAAACTGCCCTTTGGTCATGCCTGGATAGGTAAAGTGAACTCTTTTACTGATTGGTTGGTATGGACGAATAGGGAGCCTTGTCCTTCTGGATAGTATAGGGGGGTCTAGTGCTAGGTTTTAATAGTGCTTGCTATGAGTTTTGAGCAAGTGCTGGGCTGAGAAATGAAAGGCTTGAATGCTTAAGTTGAAAGTTTGTCTAGTTCCAAGGGAAAAATTGAAGAGGAGACTTTTTGGAGCTGGGAATAGTTAAACACGAGCTAACCGGCGCTGCCCGGCAAGCAAAACTGCACAAATGTGTTTTTTTATAGCAGGGAAATGAAAGCAATAGAACTTATCCCAAAATGGCCAATAAACTCCTGATTTCTGAGATGAAACCACTCCTCCAGGGACAGATAAGGCTGCTCAAAGCTCCCCTCTCTCACAGGTGAACAGAGAAACTTCCTTCTATCCAAGTAAGGTATGAGCAAACACAGAAACGTGTAACACAGCCCTGAATTCAGCACTAACCTGAAAACTGGACTATACTAGATTAGAAAGGTGGGAAACAAGTATATATGTATATATATATATATATATATATATATATATATATATATATATATATATATATATATATATATATATATATATATATATATATATATATATATATATATATATATATATATATTATATATATATATATATATATCTCATATATATGTATATATATATATATATATATATATATATATATATTTTTAGAAAATAAAGCAGATACAATCAAACACTTTAAATGCACAGAAATGGCTATCATGCTTGGGTGTGTCGCCTACAACAGTTAAACAGGTAATTTAAACACAGAAATGATTTGGTTAAAGTGCAGGCAGTAAAATAAGTACAATATGCAGCTGAAACAAGCTTTTTAAACCACAGAAACGCTAAAAATTGGTGTTTTATGCGGAATTATCTAAAGACAGCAAGATTAACCCCGTCAGTCCACATTTCTGTAATCAGTTCAAAAGAAAAGAAGAAAATAATATGCATACTGATGGTTTTGAACAGTGTTTATAGCAGCTGTGAGGAGAGATCTAAGTAATAGGACACTGAAATGGCTGCAGGGCAGGGGGGGGGGGTGGGCTCAGTCCATTACCCTGCCTTGGGCCTGATTTGACCATCATCTGGCTCTGCTTTTAAAGACACTAATATTACACTGAAGGGTCTGAATGTCCTGATCTAACAAAATGATATAGATCCTAATGAAGTCTTTCTTAAGCAGTGGTGTTCTGCACAGCAGACTGTTTCTTTACTACTAATGTAAACATTTGTTGATTTGTATGAGTGCCAACTGAATAAATGGCAAAGTGATGTCAGCAACCTATTGACAAATGTTATTACATTTCTATCTGGCTCATAATAAGCTATATAAGTGGATTCCTTTTTAAATGTCATGTCTACATTGTAAAATGAATTATAATATCGATTTGTCTTACATGATTATAAAAATAATAGAAAATGTAATTGATGCCATTCCAAATGCAGGGTTAGGTTTGCAATTTACAAGTTTGATTCTACTTATAAGATGATGATACCCACACCTTTGAGGAAGTTATACAAAGACAATGAGGTATTCTATTGCCTGGCTGCAAATTGTCTCAGACAAATGGGTCCTGAGAATAATTTGGAGAGGATATTTGCAGTGGATAGAAAATCCTCCTCTTTTCAGGGAAATTCCCCCACATCCACCAGACCACAAAGAGCTGTTTCCCCCAGTGGTCCATCACATGCTAGAAGCAGAGTTCACAGAATCAGTGCCTGCTATACATTAAGGCAAAGGATTTTACTCCAGAATATTTTTGGTACCAAAAAAGAAATACTTCTATAGACCTGTTTTAGATTTGCCCTTTCTAAACATCTTCGTAAATAGAATTCAAGGATGCTTATCATATTCCTACTGCTCCCAGTTTCAAAATTTTTTTGAGATTTGGTTTGTCTGGCTTACATTATCAGTTTTTTGCATTACCCATTGAGCTATCTATTGCACCTCAACTGTTTATAAAGTGTCTGGTTCCAGTGGTTGTCTATTTCAGAACCTAAGCATCCAAATTTTCTTTATGTAGATGATTGCTCATATGTGTAGATTTTGTATCCAGATGGCAGAAGTCCTTAGACAGGGTTGCATCCCTCCTTTCCCAGCTTGGCTTGAAATTGAACCTTCAAAAGTCCTTCCTCACATCCTCTCAACAAATTGTTTTCCTGGGATGTTGGACAGTAAAAAGATGATCTTTCTGTGAGAAGTCAAAGTTCTGACATATCAGGGCATTTTCTGTCTTCTAGATGTTGCCTCTGCAAGATCTTTAAAATTCTAGGTGTCATGGCATCAATGATCTTCATAATACCACTAACCAGACTACATGGGAAAAATTCAATAGTACTCAAGAATTGTTTGACCCAGCACGTCCATCCCTTAAATTTCAAAGTACCAGTACTGGGATTTGTGAAACAGGACCTGCAGTGGTGCGAGGATCAACTGTCTCTGAACCCAGGGCTTCCTGTCTGTCTTTAAACCCATGTCCAATTTGTGCAGACAGACTCTTTAGATTTTGCATGAACAGCAGTGTCCATGGGAGTTCGAGCACAAGGCCTGTGGGGTCCTCAAGACACACTAGAGAACATAAACGTAAAAGCGATGTTGGCAGTGATTCACACCTTAAAAGATCTTCACCACTTATGGATTCCATGTCCTCTTCTTGTGGTCACAGATAAAATTACAGTGATGTAGTACATGAACAAGCAAAGGGTGCAAGGACATGCCCTCCTTGCCAGTTGGCAATGATGGCCTCAGATCTGGCTCTACAGCATTTGGTGACTTTTCACATTTTCAGCATTCTGTCAGAGAAAAACACAATGGCAGACAGACTAAGCAGATCCTAGACAGACCCTCACAGGTGGAAGCTGCATGTAGAGGTCTTCTAAGACTTGATCCAGATAAGGGGAACACCTCATGTAGATCTGTTAATCTCCTTTCAAAATAGACAAACCAAAAACAAAATTTTGTTTAAGACATCTTTGCAGCTATGCATGGAAGACAAATGCTCTATCATTCCTATTGTTGGGAATGTTCATGCATGCATTTTCACTCTTTCCAATACTTCCCAGGGTAATTCTAAAGATTCCAAAAGAATTACTAAATTTGAACACATTATTGATATTAAATGACATAAGGAATCTCACTCACTCAACGATCAAACATTAAAACATTCTGATGCATCTTTCATATTCATTGACATTGATAGGTTATTAGGTGTTGCTATGAGCCATACGCAGCTTCATGATCTATTATCCTACAAAGAATGCAAATGAGTTATCCACCTGGGTACACATTTTCTACCAGGAAATTATAAACATGCATGTAATGGCATTAGGCTTGCTATGACATTTTGTAGATTCAAGTTGTAAAATAAATTTAAATGGCTTTGCATAATTATAATATCTGTTCAATTATTTTCTAAATGGTGAATTGTAATGATCTTCAATAGATTTGTACTGATGTGATTTATCCGAAGAAAATAGTAAACACTGGATTTAAAATATTTCTCGAGCATCATTCTTCATAGCTGTGGTGACTTCTTGTTTTTTCTTCAGTTAGTGAGCCCAGTCCTTGAGGAGTCATTTGTTGGATTAGGGGAAGTGACATTGTTGCATGCTGTCGTATCAGAGGAGATATGAATGGAATTTACAGCCAAGAATTAGTCCAAAGGAATAATGTAAAAGATAAAGGGAATTAAACAAGACAGCAGGTATACCATTCTAAAAACCCTGTACAGGTCTCAGGATGGTGCCATATTGTGAAATATTGATTTCCTGTAAGTACATTTCCCCATTTGCTTACATTGGAAATTTCCCCATTTCTGATTCCCTGGTCAAAAGAGAAAAATTGGGCAAGTAACAGGGATGGTGGTGAGGATAATCGAGAAGCACTCAAAGGCACATCTGATGGTAAACATCTGCAGTGGGAGCAAAGGATATGTAAAAATAAATGAACATACTATACATTATACAAAGGTATCATCAGCCTTGTGGCATAGATTGATAAAGCCCTGGCTATGGCCCAGGGGTCCCAGGTTCACTTAGTAGCATGGATGACTGATAAAGCTAGTAAGAACAATGGGCATTCCCATTCCATGAAAGTGGCAGAGCCATTCATGGACCATAGTTCCTTGGAGGAAGAAGGTGGACCTGCAGCCTAGGGGCATGCCTGTGGCTTACCTCACTCAAACTGGCAGTTGTTTTCACCAAGCAAGTGCATGGGAGCATGCCATTGCTTAGGGAAGGCACTGTGGCTCCTACATTAATGTAGATTGTATGTCCTCCACCCAGGGGGAGAAGTTTGGCCAATAACAAAATATTATCATTACCAGAATGCCTCACATGGTTGCCTAAATGACAAAACTCTTCCAGACAGATTGGATGTTTTGATGACTAGCAGACACAAGGGCAAAAACACATAGAGAAAATAGGCATTCATTAGATATTCAAAACACTGTTTTGAAGATGTTTCATAACAACTCATGAAAGCCACCTTATGCATGTGCCAGTGATATAAATGTTTCATAATAACTCATCAAAGCCACCTTATGCATGTGCCAGAGATATAAAATGTGATTGTTGAAAAAACACTTTCAGAACTATCCATAAAAGTTTTCTTTTACATGGGCGAACCCCAACCCCCATCTCCTATGCTTGGAAGATCTCCATGCATCCCAACTTTCTGCCATGGTCAAACCACAGTGTGGTTAAATACAAACTCCATGATAGCTGAAAGTCTATTTTAGACATTCAGTGATTAAGAGTCACACTATCAGCACTTGCAGAGTTGGCAGTCATGGCGTTCAAAGAACACAATTTACACTGGTACAGATAAAGGGAAACAGGTTCATAAAAACTGCAAGATAGATGAATAAGTTTTATATATTTGGGAAAGTAATCACCCTGGTTTATGAAAAACTTAATAGCAAAAATTGAATTGTAATACAGGAGTGTGCTATTAATATGCATGAATACCTCTCAACCTCTTAGAGCAAGAAGTCTGGACAAAGCCATTAATAAAAGTATGACAAAGGCCCAGAAATAGAGACACTTTTTAAATATTCCTCTTACAAACTTAGAACATTGATAGAATAACAAGTTTCATGTTAGAATTCATTTTTGAAAGGTATGAAGTCTGAAACTCAAATCTCTGTCATTATTTTCTAACTTCAGTCTTCCATGATTTGCCATTGATTTGCCAGAATACCACAATTTTATGAAAAATGGACCAAAAATCTGAGGCAAAAATTTGGACATTCTGTGAAAATCTGGACAGTTGAGAAATATGTATGCATGTAACAATAGATAAACATAGTTAATCAGTAGAGGTCAATGCAACAGAAGCAGACTGCAATGTATATGATAATCAACAAAGACATAGGCAACCATCAGACATTGGACCCAACCCAATTTGGCTTTGTGAAGGGATTGTCATGCCTACTAAACCTAGTGGACTTCTTTGAGAAAGTCACAGAGACAATAAATGAGGGAAAACAGTGCATACTGTAAAATATCCTACTCAGGTATAGTTGACAAACTCAGTGAACTGTGCATAAACCCTGCATAACTCACTGGATTGCCAGCTGGATCACAGACAGGACCCAGGAAGTCAGGACTAGTGAGAACACCTCCACTAAGAGGCAGGTTATCAACAGGGCCCCTCAGGGCTCCATGCTGGGACTGCTCCTGTTTGGCATCTACTTTTCAAAGCCCTTCGGCTTACCAAGTTTGCAGATGATTGCAAATTGGGAGCTATCATAGATTCCCCCATGACACAGACATCTTACAAGAGGGTTTAACAAACTCACGGATTAAAAGTTAATGCCAAAAATGCATTATAGTGCCTTTTAGGAAAACTGCTGCCCAGGCTAATTACTCCATGGATAAGACACTCCTAAGATCTGATAACATAAGCAAATGGTAATCTGGCCTTTGACCAACATGTAGCTAAGGTAGTAAGGAAATCATTCCATGTCACATAACTTATAAGTAAGGGCATGGCATCCAGGTCCAAGGAAGTCACAGTGCCACATTATTCAGCCCTTATCAGATCCATCATTGAGTATACTGTCCCCTTTGGCATGTACCTGACTAGACATATACAACAGTTGAAATACCCACACTTTATCCTATATGGATCACCTTAAAGCCCGTCTTGGTCTCCCTACATGTTACTGAGAGGTGATCTATGCCTGGCATACAAGGCATCCTCATTTCCAGCTCTGATGAACCTTTTATACACCTACAAAATGAACAGCATCAGAACCACTATATCAAAATATTTAAATTTTGCTTGTGACATGAATATAAAGCAACCCGGAAAACTCAACTAATCCTGTAACAGTTTGGAACTTTTCTAAAGCAACCTACATACTATTAAGTGAGAGTTTGTCAAAATTAATGGCTTTGTCAAACCCTGAAAAGATAACTTCTGTAACCTTTACCAATGATTGAGAAATTGGAAATTCACCCCAGGTCTGTACACCATGACTCTAATATACAGAGGCAGACAATAACGTCCAAACTAACACATCCCCCACATAGCCACTAGAAATTTCCAAACTAACATACCACCTCCTAACAGATGCCCATGATGCATAGAGACACAACTGGGTACTGGGTTGCACAGTTAGGTTTATAAAGGTCCTGGTGGTCATTAGCCTATTATATACCTATGAACTTATGATAATTTTAAATTTTAGAATGAAGTTTATCCACATAGGTTCCATTGGAAACATATAAATCAAAACTTCTTTAAACTACTGGAATAGGAATTTATGAAACTAGGAATTTACTAATGTTTTGCGGTATATAGGGGAGGGAGTTTTTCATTTTGGGTCTAATCAATGAATAAACCCATTATTTTGCACTACAACAAAATTGTAAGCAGTGCACCCGACTGGACTTGACTTGGCCACCACTTCTTAATTTTCTATGCTGACATGATGAAAGAAAAATGGAACATTTCTTTGATGTTGACAAGCACTACGAGCAATTTATGAGTGAGGGCACTGAACAGCAGGAAAGTTCTAGCACTTCTAGAAGTTCTAGGAAGATGATTCATTTTAAGTAAGGTGGCACAGCAATGCTCCATCTAAATGATAGCAACTTCAGTGTTTGTTCAAGATGATTATTTCTGGGATCCGATGGCTTATTGGTACACATATTCACATTTTAAGAGCAGCACCCATTTTCCAGTCTATTGGATACCTTCAGGCATAACAAGTCTTGTGGTTATGTAAGAAATTATGTGCACTTTATCTGTGATCCATTCAGACATTGGGAGACTCCCGTTTTGCCAACTAGAATGTGAACTTGCTCCAATGATTCCTTAAACTTTTAAGCTTATTTTAAATTTCTTTTGTAAATTTGTTAGCTACCTTGAGCAACAGTAAAACTATAAGTTGCAAACAGATTCTGTAACAGATTCATGGTCATTTTGCAGATAGTCTGTATGTTCTGAACACCAGTACCCCCCCCCCCCAATATCATATGTTACACCTGTGTAGCTGTGTAAGCCTGCAATTGTATGATGATGCCAAGATGACTTAAACACAGCAGCTACATCTGAGGCAGTGGCATTTTAAGAGGAAGAAGATATGTGAAAGAATTTTAAATAATTGATTTGTTTTTTTTAACATGTTAATTTTTACCCTTATTATAAATAGCTCCTGCAAGAGAAGAATTCCTTTAAACCAAGCATTACACCATGCAAAAATATTTTAGGAGAAGAGACAAAGACTGTGCATTTGAACTTACAAGTTTTGCTTGCTCTATTGAGCATCTGTGCCATTCAGTTTATTAGCCCCTTGTTTATTATACAGAACACTTTATAAATTCATAGTCTTTGAGTTTTAGAGGCTGTTTATAAATTTTTAGAAAGAGAAATGATATTATTTCTGAATCTGGGTTGTTATGGTCTACAGCTACTATAGCTCCCTATTTGCTTGGAATGTTTTATGTATTTGTCTGGGAGTCTATTTTGATGATGGTATGTATTATGGTAAACAGGTTGTAGTCTGTAGTAGTGAGGCAGGCAATAAGTAATTCTAAAGAGTATAGTTAACCAGGCTGATTATTAATTTGTTGAAAGAAGTGTTGATGCTGGAGGTCAATTATTAGTAGCTAACCTAAACTGTGTGCAAGCAGGTTTATCCAGTCATTGGGAATATGAAGATATAAGAAGAAAAGAAATATAACAAAACAAGTTTCTAAGAGTTTTTCCAGGCTTTGCAACATTTGTGGAGACAATTATAGAACAATCAACCAACAGCACAATTAGCAATGCCTGATTCACATGCCATGAAAATCCCAGGATTTAAACTGTGAAGACATAATAGGATGAAAACTAGTGACTTTCAGTACATATTAAAATGCCTTGCTATTTGAAAGCTTAACAGTTTCTTGATTACTGCTTGTTCATTGATTAGACTCGTGAGATATCTTTTCCTTTCATTGTAACTATCATCAGTCCAACATTGCATGAATTGGTTATTTCAAGCCCTCCCTTAAACCTCACTCCTCCTGAACATATTATGCATGTATTGTTCTGACAAATTCAATGTATTTCTATATAATTTGCTCCGTCTCTTTTCTAAAGATCCCTCTTCCAGTTCTTTTATCTCTCTTACAATATTCACTATTTCAAATTTGTCATTTAAACTTTGATTTCCATTTTCCAGTAAATGCTTTTTTTGGCAGCTAACAGAATTAAACTTAATAAGGCCTTAGTATGCCCAAACAATTCAGATCTTGTGTACCAACTCAAAAGAATTTTCCATTTGGTCATCTGTTATTTCTGACAGAGCATTCTGTAGGGAATTTTTAAAATCTTCCAACTCATTACACTCCCAAAACCTATGTTGCCATTTATTTATTTCTTCCCTGATATTTGCTATCTACCTGAGGAAAAAATTCTAAAAATACCCATGCAAACACTCTCAATCAAATATTCTAAACCTTCTGGACTTTGTTACATACTTTGGAGCCAAACATATGTCCTGCAATTTTTCTGTTGTAAATCACATTTCCATTCTTTACCTTTCTTTTCTAACCTCTGATGATTGATTCTTACAGTTATCATGCCCTACAAATTGTACCTTTTTAAACATCAGCTTCTACTCTAGATTCAACTAAAAACCAGAGCAGGTCTTTCAATTAAGATCCCTTATCCCTTTTTCTTTGCCTATTCTCTGATATCAATACCTAATAGGGAAGGCAATCTCTAGCCTGCAGTCCATCCATATATATTTCTGACCTAATCCCACTCTATTACCTTTCCCTGTGCATTTATTTGCTTCAAGTGCCTTGATTCCTTAGCTAGTTTTCTCCAGTAACTTCCAGTACTTCTTGCCTATTTCGTGTACACTTACTTGCAGTCATCCCTATTGGTAAAATTTTCCTTTTCCGTTCTCATATTGGCTTAGTTCTTATAAATCTTTCTGTACTTTATGAATATTATTATTATTATTATTGCTATTATTATTATTATTATTATCATCATCCTTAAGGATCTGCAGCAAAAATCCCAGTCTTTCTTTATTTTTTCAACTTCTGCCTGCTTCATCATCAACCCTTTCCATTTCGAGTTATAACCTTCTGATTATGTTACATATAAGCCTTAACTCTGCAGCTCAAAAATATCCCTTCAGATCAGGTAATCCTAAACCACCTTGGTCTGTCAGAAAGATCAACTTATCCCACTTAACTCTCGGCATCTTCCCCTCTCAGATAAATGCCTTCATCTCCTTATTAAATCTCAGCATCTTCCCCTCCCAGATAAATGCAATCTCCTTATTTATTGTCCATAAGTCTCCTCTGGAGGATAAAACTATGTCTGACCCATGTATAAAACTAAAGGGAGTAAAAACATTTTTCTGTTTGTATCTTACATCTATATCCATCAAGAAAAGCTTGCAGTTGCTCAGTTTTTTATTACCTGTTGTTTAGTCTCTTCTCATATATCCTTAACTGCCATAATATGAACCTTTTCATTCTGTACTCCTAAATATTTAACCTAATTGTGTCTCTATAAATCTGGGTATTGCTGAACCAAGTCATGTGTGGGTACATAATTTAATTGCATTCAGCTATTTTATATCTATCATCTGACAAAAACCACAAATCAACTTTTCCAAAAAAATTCAAACATAAAGCTTCATCACCTTAAAACCATTTAAAGATGCAGCACTCAATTCTAAATATCTGTAACAAAACTAATATACTTTAATCACTGGATTGTTTCTGCCTTTCACCTAATTTACACTGTTTTCTGACCTGCTTGAGAAGCCTACTCATAAAATCCCAGCTTATTTTGTTGATTGCTTTCTCTGCATCAAGATCCAGCAACAACAGTGATGTTTTCTTATATTTTGCTTCCCTTCGGATAATTATTGTTCTGTTAATGTTGCCAAAGTTTGCCTCAGCTCTACAAAACCACATTGATCTATATCTATCAGTTTTGGCAACACCTTTGCCATTCTTTTAACTAGTATAGACACACTTTATAATCATGGTTTAAAACTGAAATGGGTCTATATGAAGTTGAGTCTGTCATGCCTTTACCATCTATAGGTTTTACAACCACCCAGCTTTCTTCCAAAATGTTGGTGCTTCCTTTCCATTTAAAAAGGCTGTTAAACAAAACCTTCCAGATCTTTATCACTTTTTTCTCTCTTAACTTCCAATTTTCCACAGAAATACCATCTTTCTGAGAGACTTCCCTGAAAATTGATTATACATCATCATTTTTATCTCATCTCCTCTTATCTTAACTGTTAATTTTTGAGCCCCATCTACATCTAACCTTGGCATGATTAAGTGTTCTATAAATATTTCCATTTGTGCTTTTTCTTGATTTCTACATTTCTATGCTTTATACAGAGTTTCATAAAATTTCCAAAATACCTCTATAGGATCACTGGTTATTTTTTTCTTGTTATAGTCTCTCTAAGTCCAACAACAACCCTTTCTGCTTTCTTTTGCCTAAGTTGGTGTGCTAAAAGTTTTTGTGCTCTGGAGTTATCAAAAAAATAATTGCTTAATAGCAATCTTTCTAAATTGCATGCATGCATATTATCCAGATACTCCCTTATTTTCTCTTTAGCACTCTGCGGTCACATTTCTTGTTCTGTGAGATTCCTCTTATTTTGCAGTACTTTAACATTTGATAGACCCTCTAAACAATTCCTATTACTTCTTAATTGTATCTCTTTCTCTTTTATTTCCACCCTATTTTAATCTCTATTTTATTTTATCCCACTCACTAGCTAAAAATTCAGAAGTAGTTTTTGTATTCCCTAATAATGCTTGAATAACTTCCTCTACCTATTCCTTAAATTCTTCTCTTTTCAACAGGTAGGAGGGAAAGTTCCAGTGTCTCATTTTAACTTCATCACCCATCATTTTATCTTAGTTTTTATTGATACATGATTTGAAATAGTTATTGAATGTATGTCAAAGGTTTCAATTAAATGCACATGTTACTGTGAAATATAATTTCTCTATCTAGTCTAGCTCAGTTATTGTACCTTGTGAAATAATATGTAAATTCTGTCTGAGTCCCTACTATTGACTTCATATTTTCCATATTAAATATTTTCATAAACGTCTTTAGAATCTACTTTTTGTTATATTTTCCCTTCTAGGTCCCTCTAATACAGCCTCACTATCGCAAATCAAGTTCTAGTCCTTACCTATAAGTAATATTCCCATCTAAAACCAATAAAGGATGCTGCAACCAGGTCCACCAAGCAGATATACTCCAACCACAAAAATGTAAACACAAATTGTTTATTAAATCAAAATGGTTTAGTGCTTTCATTGTTATGAGTCCAGAAGACTCCCTCAGAACCAAAATCATTTACACATGCTGAAATATATAATTGCCTCACCATGTTATTCATGAGATATAAAATAACAGGAAACTTATCATTGAATGAATACAATTGCATACAAAGCCATGGTTTGTTTACAAAAAAGGGTTGTAATTTAAAGAACAAACATGAATGTGTAAATAAAATTAGCAATAAAACATACTATAGGTATGCAGAAGTGTGACTATTGAAGTCTGTGTAAGTTTCATACCTATCAACCTTTTAGAGCAAGAAATCTGGACAAAGCCATACAAATGGGGAAACAAAGGCCCCAAAATAGGGATAATTTTAAATATTATTCTTACAACTATAGAAAGCTGAATAACAGATTTTGCATCAGTGTGAATTTTATAAAAGATATGAAGTCTAAAACTCAAACGTCTGTCATTATTTTCACACTTCAGTCCTAAATAATTTCCCAATTATTAACCACGAACTGCATAAACTAGTAAAACATAGCGAAGGCTCCTCAGTTGGTCACTTGAAATAATTTTATTACTCACAATGCACCGAAAAAAACAATAATGTTGTAAACATACATAAAATTAAAATAAAAGTACTAAGTGCTTTCACCCTGGAAAACATACGGGCATCTTCAGAGTACTGACAAGATGTCTCAGCAACAACAGTTAAATACATATGTCCTTAATTACACAACGCCTATCATTGGTTGATTGATAAAATAGTTTTTTTAAAAATCATTGTACATAGTTAATAATAAATAAGAATACGACACACTTGATAAAAAATGTAAAATATGAAATAGAACATAATATAATATAATGTAATAAATATTTTAAATATTATAAATATGTATTGTAGTAAAAATACCATTGTAAATGTAATAATATTATAAAAACTAGTGTATATTAGTAAAAAATAAAAATAAAATTAAATATGTGTACATAGTATCTTGTAATGTTCCTACATTAGAAAACCATTAGCATAATTTTAAACTAATTATCACTAAAAAGAACTAAAATATCAAATACAATGTGATCTTTGTTTTAAAATACTTGAAATAGAGATATGCCCATTAATGCCAGGTGAACAACTGGCATTGAGTCTTAACTGCCACAAACATTCTTTGGCTTCTAACATATTATCATAATCTCCTCCTTTCTCCCAATAATTGGGAATTCTGTCAATTACAAAAAATATAAATCTCTTAAAATTCTCACATTTAGTGCTATGTGCAAACAAAGCATTCACCATCTTTTTATTTTTGATGTCCCTGTTATGTTCCAAAATGCGTTCCCTCAATTTCCTGGTTGTTTTCCCTACATAGTATGCAGGACAAGAAACACAAGTAGTCAAATACACCACCATTTTTGTATTACAATTGCAGTGTCCTGGGCATTTGATTGATCTCCCATATCCTTGCACCATAGTATAAGGTCCATCATTCACAAATTTACAACTTTTACAAAAAACACATTTACTCATTTTGGACATAATATATATCTGGCTCTTATAATTGTTTTCCATACTTTCTTTAAGATTGGTGCCCCGACTATACGTAACCTTGGGAAAATGCCCTATTATTTCATTGTATTCAGTTTTATTGGCAAAGACACTAAACCAAGTGTCATTTAATATTTGGACTATAATGTCTGAATGCTCATTAAATGGTAAAATAAATGCATCTCTTTTGTTAGTGTCAGTCTTGTCTATATACATTCTGTTTAGTCCATATTTCAAGATTGGTTTATACAGAGTATTTCTTTTCATCAAAACTTCTTCCTTTATTTGATTAACTAAGTTTGATGGATAACTCCTGTCTAAAAACATATTACATATTACCTTTAATTCATGAATAAAATTGGTATCTTCACTAATAATACGTGATAGCCTTACCATCTGACCTTTTACAAGGTTCTTTTTTTGAAAATATGGATGGCAGCTGTCATAATGATGGAAGGAATTTGAGTATGTTTGTTTACAGAAAATAGTGGATTCCACCATGTTATTGTTAAAATACATACTTATATCCAAATATTCACACTTTTCTTCATGTATTTTGGTTGTAAAATTCAAAAAAGTCGATGTTGAACCTAAATAACATATAAATTCACTTAGTTCTTCCTTGTTGCCTTTCCAAAAAATTAAAATATCGTCCAGGTATCTGACATAAAATGATATTTTTTCCCAGAACCTGGAGGAGAAAATACTTTCAGTCTCCCACTGAGCTAGTACTAAATTTGCGTAAATGGGAGCACATCTGGCCCCCATTGCTATCCCTGTGCGTTGTCTGAAATATTCAACTTCCATGTACATAAAATTGTTGTACAAGACAATTTCCATCATCTCTACTAATAGTTTACATTTAACAGTGTATAATCCACTGTATCTATCCAAAATTGTCTCAAACATTTCCAGACCCAACTTATGCGGTATGACTGAAAATACATTTATCACATCAATGGTTACCATAATGGTACCATCAATGTTGTTCTCTATATTGTATATTCTTAATTTATCTAGGCAATGCCAAGAATCTTTAATAATGTGGGGGAAGTGATTAAGAATATCTTTGCAATAATAATCAATATACCTGGCTGTAGCTTCTAATTTTGAACCCTTGGCTGAAACAATCGGTCTAAAGGGTGGATTGTTAACACATTTGTGTGTTTTCGGAATGCCAACAATTGATGGAGTGACACGGTGTTCCACAGTAAGATATTCACATTCAAGTTTATCAATCATTCCTTCAATCAAATAATCATAAAGTAACCAGTCTATCTTTGTATAGGCCCTATTCATCTCAAATTTAGATACTTTTTCATAGGTTTCATCATCATCTAACATGTTGGTCATTTTATTTATATAGTCTATTTTGTTCATTATTACTACCCCACCACCCTTATCAGGCTTCATGACTCTATATTTGTCATTGGTGGTGAGTTCTTTTAGACAGAATCTCTCTGTACTAGTAAGATTCTCTTCTTTAATCGTAGATACTTTGACCACTCTACGTAATTGTGATTCACATAACATCTCAAATAGATATATAGTAGGATTCTGAGGTGGTATAAATGTACTAGATCTTTTTAAGGCCAGCCTACCTAAATCAGGTTCATCTCCCTTGTTCTGGTTGGCAAAAAACATTTTTAAGTTTAACAATCTTGTGTAAATTTTTAAATTGATAAGTAATCTACCTATATCATGTTTGAAATTAGGAACAAAGGTGAAACCTTTCTTGAAAAGTGCAACAAATTCTGAACCAAGACTAGTACCGGTATAATTGTACATACTGAAACCTCCATCTACAATAGTTATACAGGAAGGTTTTTCTTCTTCTATGTTAATCTGCAAGTCACCACTCTGTGTGCAATTTATATCATTGTCCCCATTTTCACACAACCCACTGTTCTCAGAAAAATTATTATCAAGAAACAATTCACAACCTTCACTTAATACTGTACTGTTCGATAAAAAAGTTACCAAGTTTGTTTCACTTTCCCTTAGCAATGAGTATTTTTCCTGTAGGATGGAACATTCCTGTAGTGCATTTGTTGGTATTGTTGACCCTGATACCGGTCGCGTAGCCTTTCTGATCTCCTCAGAACAGGTTCATCTAAAAAAACTGTATCGTTCTCATTATGCCCCATATTGTCATTCTTATTGGACTGTGTCCTACGTGAATTATTTTTATGGTTAGGCCTGTCATATCTATTAGAATTGCCTTCCCCTTCTGAGTATACTATAGCAGCCCTTTCACCATCCTGTTTCTGATTAGAATTTTTAAATTCCCTAAAATGATTATAAGCCCTCTTGTTGGTGTAGTCATTGCTGTCCCTGAGAAGCTTTTTATTTTTATACTCCAACCCCTTCATAACAAAATTGTCAAGATCTTTTAAAATATTGTCTAATCGATGTTTGTTAACCTCAAACAACAAATCATTATGTATACTTTTATCTAATTCTGTTAATACCACATTAAATTTACTCAGTTTGTTGTTGTTATTCCTAATAACAAAACGCATGAGGTCCAAACCAGTTCTATCATATAAATTAATAAGTTCATCAAACAGTTCAGTGTCACTATAAAACCCAAAGGGTAATTTGAAGATACATAACCCTTTTGGTACCTGTTCCAACTCCAATGACCTCTCTAAAAATGCATTGTCCATCTGTAGCATTTTAAACTGTTTCAGGGTCTTTTCGAATTCAGAAATCTGTTGGTTCAAATTCCCCATGTCCTTAATGTTTGTTTTTAATATATTTGAAAAACTTGGTGCCTGTAGTATGTCCTTAATGTCTAAAAACTTGTTCGTATATGGAAAATCTTTGCTGCCATCTCCAGCGTTCAACGCAGAATTCGAAGGCGGAATACCAGGTCTTAAACTTCCTGTGTTACTCATATTTCTTCCTGCTATGAAACCTGCTGAACCATTGCTAATTATTGGTCAGAAAACCACAATTTTGGGGGAAGCAGACCAAAAATATGAGGCAAAAATCTGGACATTCTGACATTAAAAAATGTTCCAGTACATAAAGGCTACTGATGGTAGAAAATGTAAAACTAGAGGAGTTATTTATTCAGCGGTTTGTAATTTCTGTAAATCCTTTTATGTTGGTAAGAATGAGAGATCACTGGGTAGAAGGATTTACTAACACTACTATGATATTGGTAAAGAGGACAAGACCAGTGCTTTGTATAGGTAAACACTGAATTGTATAAATTTCAGGAGATTTAGATTAGGTTCATAGGTTCATAGATTAGTACTAGGCTAACTGCCCTTCTGGGTCATTTTAAGCCTAGCCAATTATCCCATATGAGAATCAAACCTTGTACCTTGTGTCTGTAAGGCAAACACCTTAATCATTATGCCAACCTCCCACCCAGATTTATAATTAATTAAAAAAAATCAGGGAATGCCATTGGGAAACTCTGATCTAGTACTAGGAGGTTAGCTAGCAATTAAGGCTTACTGCCACATCCCCCCTGGGATTCAATGACAGTATATCTCTAAACAATGTGCTTACATTAAGGGCTGCCAAATTATAAATGAAGCAATAGCTTCTATCTGACACCCACTATTTTGTTGATTTAATATGATTTATTATAGAATTTTTAAATAGTACTTACAGTATATTACTTGAACATGAATGTTTGTGTATTCAACCATTTTTTACTTATACATTTGACTAGTGTTTTATAATTATTTTAATTTGCATACAATAATTGTGGTTTCAAATAGTATTATATTTACTTGTTTTGGATTTAATCTATTTAACTACACTAGCAAATCCATTACTAAGACACACTCTAAGTTATTTGAGAGAGGGTTTACCTGCATGCCTGGTATTAAGCATAGACTATCAAACCACATGACTGACTTTAGACTCTTCAGTAGAAAAATAAATTTGGCAGTGTTATTTAAGGACAAAGGTGATCGTAATGTAGGCATTGATGGAGAATGTAGGAACTAATGGTACATACACCTCCCCATACCACCCATTAATTCAGTTATTTGAAAAATCTTGTCAGAATGACCTACAAAAAGCCAACGGTGTAGTCAAGATGCAAAATTTTAGTCACCTCACATTAGAAGAGAGAAGTTTACTTGAAGAACTAAGAAGAGATGCTTTTTGGATTATAAACAATGTAAAGGTGGAGGATTGTCATGATGGAAACTTCTGACTATTCCAAACACATATTACAGGTCTTATATGATGAAGAAACTTATATCCCTGCAAAAAAAAAATTAAATTCATATAGCATACCAGAAAAGAAAAAAAAAAAAAATATATATATATATATATATATATATATATATATATATAAATATATATTTAAATGATTTGCTATAACAGGGAATTATTATTCCCTTACTATTTAATTTTTTGAATAATACACATCCATTGATCTCCGATATCTTCAGAATTCCCAAACTCCACAAAAATAAAGGAAAACTGCCATGTAAGACTAATTGTAACAGCATAAGATCTTTTTTTTACTTAGCTTTTCTGCCTTGCTTCATATGAATCCCCAGTAGTGTGCTCGCATTCCCCTCAGCAAAAGTTACATCCTGTGTCTTGGCCAACCTCCAATCAACCCAAGGCTGTCTCATTGCCCTGCACTGTAAGACCCTGCATCAGTGGAACACTAAAGTGCTTTCAGCTACACTAGTTTTCCTCAGAAAAAGTTACATCCTGTGTCTTGGCCAACCTCAGATCAACCCAAGGCTGTCACGTTGCCCTGCACTGTGAGATCCTGCGTTGGTGGAGCACTAAAGTGCTTTCAGCTACACTAGTTCCCCTCAGCAAAAGTTACATCCTGTGTCTTGAATAACCTCCAATCAACCCAAGGCTGTCTCATTGCCCTGCACTGTGAGACCCTGCGTCAGTGGAACACTAAAGTGCTTTCAGCTACACTAGTGTATGTTAGAGTTGTGTTTAATCTGTCCTCAAACTGAAGACTCTTTCCCCTTTCACTGTACGCCTGCACACTACTGGTCCCCCCATTTCTCTCTTCCTATAGTACTCCTAGGTCAATTACTTAACTACTTTCTCTTGGAAAAAGTTTACCTATGTACATGCAGCCCACAATTCTTTTGTTTTTCCCTGCAGAAGTGGTGGTCCTTTTCATCACTCTGTACTAGATTAGTAGCATAACATTTGTAGTTATTAGGAAAATATTGCACCACACTGACCTGGAATTAACTTAGCTTGGTTTTCCTGTTTTCTTTTTAGTAGCTGGCCTAGTTTAGTTTTTCTGACTCACAACCTTGCATTACTTTGTGTCTACCCCCCACCTTGAACCTGCACAACTCCCCTCCCACTCCTGGTTTATTACAGAGGTATCAAAAAACCTGATGGAGAAAGGCACCATCTTTTGGCTTAGCTTTTTTGCCTTGCTTCATAGGAATCCTCAGTAGTGTGCTCACATGTAAGTCCACTTACTATATTCTACTAAACTACTACTGCCCTGTTTTCAGCTCCTATCCCCTGTCAACCCTCTGCATCCTTCTAATTTCACACACAGTGCCTTATGCCAGTGCCTCCTTATCTCTGAACTAGTTCTCAGCTTCACTGATAACTTACTGCTGGTTTTCTTCCTTCTCCTTGGCTCTACCCACTCCGTTTGCCATGCGGGCTCACTCCGCTCCCCTACCCTGCCCCCAATTTCCACCCACCCCCACTACTCCTACTTTTATTTCAGCTACTCCCCAGCCACTTAACACAGCCATCCAGTCAAAACCTTCCCCTCTTTGCCCCTCCTCCTTTCACCCACAGTAATTAAATACATCACTAATTAAAGACATCACTCTTTCACTACCCCCTCTCACCCCACAGCTCTTCTCTCCAACTACAAATCCTCCCATATTAAACTACCTTTTTCCAACCATGCATTCCTTACCATTCCTAATACTCTGAACCCCCATCTCCCTCCTACTACTCCTAACAACTTTATACCATGCCAGCTCCTATACCTCCAATCAGTTTCCACTCTCTACTCCTTTCCATACTTCCACACAAAACCATCTCCTCCCTCACACAAATAATCATTTCTTTTCTATCTCTCCCAATCTGTTTCAGTTCAACCCTCTGTACCTTTTTAATCCTAAAATTGTTTTGACTACTGCAAAGACACCTGCTCTTAAACAAATAATAGACAATCCAGAATAGCCTAAATTCAAACCAAAACACACTAAAATAACTTCCTTCAATAACCTCGTCTTAGCTAGAGACATTCACCCCAACCCTAGACCTAACCCACCCACAAATAATTATCAACCTCTTCCTCTAACCTTTCATCCCCCTGCAATACTCTAAAATTTTTCACACTCAGTGCCCAAAGTCTCAACAACAAAGAACATCAGTTTCAAGCATAGCTAAGTTGTAACCATCCTGACATTGTAGCCATCTCTGAAACTTGGCTCAAACCCCACATCGCTAACTCTGAAATCCTATCCTCTGGATTTCACACTCTTAGATGTGACTGCCCAAAGAAAAAGGCGGAGGTGTTGCATTAATCTATTTCAATCTACTTACCTTAATTTCCCTACCAAACCCCATTCCTAAATTTGCCAGTGCAGAACTAACAGTCAGTCTATTAAAAATGAACAATCACAAAAGCCTGTGTATCATCACCCTGTATATCCCACCCGGAAAAAAAAGTCTCAACCCTTGAAGACATACTCCAATGGCCTCGGTTGAAATTAACCTTGAGACGTACATACTAGGCAATGTAAACATCGATTGGAATAAAATCAACAGTTCCATGCCCTCCTGTCCATTAACCTCTTTAACTTTACTCAAGCAATCCACTCCATCATCAGGCCCAGTAAAACAAATCCTCCAGGATACACTCTTGACTGGATCTTCGTCTCCCATCCAAATAGAATTACCAAGTCTGGCACCATCCCTGAATCTATTAGTGACCACCTCCCAGCTTTCATTTAACATGCAACCACCTCCCATCCACACCAACATCAATATATTCAGACCCACAACCTTAGTAAATTCGACCCCCAAATCTTCTCTATCTCAAACAAATGAATTGGAACATTCTAAAAACCCTTCCACTCGATAAAGCCATAGACCACTTTAATTCTACTTTCCTAGATGCTCTAAATTCCCTAGCTCCACCAAGGAAAAAAAAAATAAAAACTATAACTGCCCCTTGGCTAACCAAAGAAACAAAGCAAATTATGCATCAAAGAGACAAATCCTGGAAGCTTTACCTAAAGAATAAACTTCCTGAAACCCTTCTCCAATATACACAGCTCTGTAACTTTGCAAAAAAACAAATCTTCAAAGTCAAAAAATCCTACTACACTAAGCTCCAGTCCAACCATCCCCAAAACTCAAGGGTTTTTTGGTACTCCATAAACTCACTTGTCAACCCAGACTCCAAAAATAACCCCTGTCCGGACCCAAGTAAATCTGACCTCGAATTAGCCTCAGTATTCAACTCTTTCTTTATAGAGACAATATCCAACTTAACAAAAACTTTTCCCAACAACAACCCATCTCTCCTACATTCCACCTCATCTAAGTCCCCAAACAATTCCCCCCTATATTTGAGCTTAAACCTATCTCCACAAACTACATAAGAAGACTTCTATCCAAACTTAAACCCTGCTCCAATGCACCTGACAAAATCCCCTCTTCTTTTCTCAAGTCAGCTGCCGATGGTATAGCTCTCCCAGTTAGTATCCTAATTAATAGATCTATAAAGGAATCCTATGTCCCTAAACTGTGGCATTCCACCTTTATTCTTCCTCTCCACAAGGGAGGCAAAAACACTAACATTTCAAACTTCTGCCCTATAGCTCTTCTCTCTCCAATCTCCAAAATCCTAGAAAAATGCATCCACCTCCAACTTATTCCTTTTCTGACTAAATCCAACTTCCTACCTCTACCCATCATGGCTTTTGACCAGGACATAGCACCATAACAGCTCTACTCTCATTCTTAGAAACTGTCAATCAAGCCCGAGATTCTGGGAACTTAGTATCCACAGTGCTCCTAGATCTCTCTAAAGCATTCAATACTATTTCCCATAAGCACCTTTTAAGTCATCTATCAAACCTAAATCTCTCCCAAAACACACTTTCCTGGTTCTCAAGCTATCTGTCAGATAGATAGGCTGTGAAATAAAAAAAGGCACCTCACCTTTATTACCCACTCCTACCAGAGTACCACAGGGGTCTATCCTTCGACCAATGTTGTTTAATATCTTTATCAATAACTTTCACTCTGCTATTCCTAATGCCAAAGTCATCCAATATGCAGATGACTCTACACTCGTCTGCTCTGCATCTAACCTCTCTGAACTCCTATCTAAAACTCAGACTGCCTTCTCAGCTACTGAGATCTGGGTGTGCCAAAATTACCTTTCTATCAATGCTAACAAATCTAAAATACTACTATTCACTCCCTCAAAAGCTTTCTCTGTTGATAAAAATTCCTTCCAAGTTCCTAGCCAAAACAACTCTCCGATCGAAATTGTTCCCTTTGCCAAACTACTAAGTGTAATTATAGACGAACACCTCAAGTTCGACATCCATATTCAGCAAAATATAAAGAAAACCCCCAAAAAACTAGGTATGCTATACAGGAACAACAACTTCCTCTCTACTTTTACCAGGCATAATCTGGCCTCCTCTTACTGCCTTCCCTCCCTTCTGTATGGTGCCCCACTACTAACTAACCTATCCTCTTCTATCACTTCCAAACTTGAAAGCTGTTATAACAAAATGTCTAAATTTGCCACCAAAGCCAAACATTCCATACATCACTGTGTTACCCTCCAATCCCTCAAGTGGTTAGAATTCACAAATTATCTGGACTTCATCCAGCTCACTCCAGCACATAGACTAATATTTAATCCAACCAAATGCCCAGCTCTAACCAACATACTTCCCCCATACACCCCAAACAGAACTCTCAGATATGAACACCAAAACTTGATTACTATCCAAAAACCTAAACATCCTGCTGGACAACTTCTCCTCTCCTTCTCCTTTGGTAAGAAATGGAACTCTCTCCCTTCCACAGTAAGGACAATGTCAAATACAAAAACTTCAAAACACAGATTTACACCTACCTCTCCTTCAAATGGAAATGTAACTGCATTCTCCCTATCTAGAACTCTTTAACAAAAGCCCCTGTGAGGGTATTCTCCTGAGTTCCTAAGCACCTTATAGCTGGCTATAACCTTCTATGGCTAATTCCCATACGATCTCTCACACTCTGTAAATATTGTAAATAGCTTTTGACTTTGACTTTAACTGTGTGAATTTGTTAAAATGTATCTGCATGATATTTTTCCACTATGGGCAATATTGCTCACACTTTGTATTATTTGATATGTATTTGTAGTTGTACCCTATTTTTATTGGACTGCCATCTTTACTGTAATCTGTTTCATGGAGCTTTTCTCCTCAGGCCTCCACTGAAAATGGGCTCTCTGGGCCCAGTGGACTTCCCCAGTAATCAAACTGGAAATAAATAAATAATAAGGTGTGAGGACCTACCCTTTGGCAGTATACATAGATAGAAAATTAAAACCCTGCTTGAATATTCACAGTCACTTGTTAAAGGATTCCTGGTATTTCCTGGGTAGGATCCATAATGACTAATATGATGACAAGATATTATTTGTTACTATAGATGTGAAGGATTTATTTTCATTCTTACCTCAAAACAAATGTTTGGAATTCTTTTTAGAAGAACTGGTGGACTATGACTATTTAATTAATAAGGAGATAAATCTCATAAGTGGACTGATGGAGATAGCATTGTCTAACAGTTTCCTTTTTATTAAGAGGAATACTACAGACAACTTAAAGGGTACTAATGAGAGCTGCAAGTGCCCAAGCATATGCAAATGTTGTTATGAGAACATGGGGAAAAAAATGCATATTTGACTCCACTTAAGCAAAGCACTGTTGATTGTACCATAGAATTTTGGATGACGTATGCATATTTTGATTCACTTTGTTGCCAGATTGGAAGAATTTATTAAATATATAGAAAGTACTGCATCCTTCCTTAGATTTACACGTCATATGTCATTGGAGGCTATGGATTTTTTGGACATTAACTTTTCAAAAACTTGGGTTTAGATTTGTATCAATCATTTACAGAAATCCTACTTTTTCCATTGTATACCTCCACTGTAATACTAGTGACAATTAATGAAGTAATGGTTTCCAAAGATAACGCTTTTTTCAAGAAGTGGACAAACTCATGGGTATGTTTACTGAGACAGAATACCCTGCAGACTTTCTGAATAAGATTACAAATGAGATATATTGTGGTAGAGACATTAAATACTAAAAACCACTGATAACGTTTTCACCCTCTTGAATGTAATAATCAAAGCGAGTTGCACAGAATTTTCACCTAGAGAAGGTAATGGTGCTAGAATACCACCCAGACTTGAAAAAAAAAACTAAAAAAATTACTTTTAAGAAGTGTGGTATCTTGGGACCAGATGATCATTTGATTTTCCTTGTAGGTAACAGGCCATTCTTTGTTTATAAATGGGACTGTAATTTAAAGAAAAACTTGAAAGTGTAAATAAAATTAGAAGTAAAACTAGGGAAGGTAATATTAGAGGCACTTGGAAATAAGGCTGTTATTGTTAATGTAAGTTTATCTTAGAAGGGAAAACCATTGATTTTATGTATCATTCTAAATATAGAAAAGTACTAATGGTAGAACTTGTAAAACTAAATGAGTCATTTACTTAGCAGTTTGTGATTTTTGTAAGTCCTTCTACATTGGTAAAAGATAAAAAGGAGCAGACAGAGGCTTTTTTTAGGTATATATTGAATTGTGTAAATTACAGTACAGTTAGATTTACAATACTTGATGCAATACAAAAAATAAATAAACAGGGAGGCAATGGGAAATCTGATTGAGTAGAAGAGAGTTAGTTTGCAATTAAGGCCTAACACCACTGCCCCCCTTCAATTCAATAACATTATATCTCTAAACTGTGTGCGTGAATTAATGACTGATAAATTATAAATCAAGCAATATGGTTTGTCTTACACCCACTATTTTGTTATTTTACTGCAATGTATCATAGAATTTCTAAATACTGCTCACAGTACATTGCCAATTATTTCATCACTTTTAAAAAGTATATATACAGGATACTCAGTGAAATGGACTATACAGTAAAAATAAATATCAATAAACAAACCAAAAGAAGTCTGATTGTCACATAAAATGCTAAACCATTTATTATATACTACAAAGTTTTCGAGTTCAAGACCGTTTTTCAATGCAAACAATACAAACAATTAGCAAAGTAATTAAATAATGTTAAAAACCACAAGCTAGCCTATCAAATAAAACCAATTAGCCTAAAAATTAACCCTTTAATTATCAGTAATATGAATGAAAAACATTTTAAAATACTTTAAAAAATACTAAACTTATAATTTTAATTTTAAAAGGACTAAAGATCTAACGTCACATATACAATTAAATAATTTATTGTTTTAACTTTAGTTTAGGCTTAATACTATTTATTGTGTTCAAGCCAGGTGGAGCATCAGCCCTAAAATAATTTATCTATCTAAATTACACTGCTTCAGTGATGGTAACAATATTTACCCATCTATGGTTTAATGCTATTTTTTGTAACACTCTGAACTTAAAAGAGTGATCATGTTCATGACTCAAAATGTGTTTATATAGGGCTGATGCTCCATCTGTCTTGACACAATAAATATTTGCTTAAGGAAAAAAAAAAACACTCTACTGTCTTTGCAGGTATAAGAAACTTAGCATTTTTCATGGCTTTCATCGTTTTGTCTACTTGTTACAATAATAACTTATTTGTAGCTTAAGCCAAGGTCATTAATATAGATATCCACTCTTGTAAAAATAAAGGAAATATCTTAATTCTACTTAGACTATAATCAGTGCACTTTACACCCCATCCCCACATTAGCAGTCCGAGATCAAGGCATATTAACATTAAACTCACTTTTGTCCATCCTTTCTCCTCTTTTTATACTGTAAAGCCTGTATTTCTTACAGCTAAAAAGTACTTGTTTACTTTAACATCTTTAACACACACAAGAATCACTGAAAAGAGTCTCCCCACATTTAGAATAGCGTGACTATACACTCCTTTACTACACATAACATAGTTTATATCACAAAATGTTTTATACAAATATTACAAATATTAGAGCAAACATTGTTTTACTTACAGTTAATTTCTCATTCTAATATCCTTCTAAACATTTATAGCCTAAGGTGAGGTACAGTATATGCATTACAGTTCCCCCACAAGTTTAACAAAGTCAACAAAAGTCCACTGTTTCTTAACTACTTTTTCTTGATAGCCATATTTCACAAGTGTGATTGATAATGTGTAGTTTCCCATTTATTCACTAATTTCAGTGTTGCTTGTCCTTTTCCTGATCGCCTTGCATCTCCCAACACCAGATTGTGGTTCAAGTCAATAGTACTCCTGATTATTCTAGTCAGTTACTATGTTTTTTTTTCCTGTCTTTCAAGCATTTTACTTTGGAACATTGGAAAAGGTTTTACTGGTAAAGTTTCTCTATCAGAGAGAAACGGAAGTACATGAAGCAGAGAACTTTTCTGTTTACTGGTCTGCTTTTCTTTGGATGAGCTATATTTCCTTCTTCATCTGTTCTATATCCAAAAATGTCTGTGATCCTCCAGGAAAAGTACTCTGAAAACAGCTGGATACAGCATCTTGAATCTTATACCTGCATCTCAAAATTCCTTGATTGATGGGATAAATTTGCTTCTTTTCTGCCGAGTGTACAGTAAATAATCATTTCCGCAAACACCCTACTGTCTCCAATTTTTAATACTTTTTCCTTCTGCCAGTTTTGTCAGTATCAACTCTTTCTGCTAGTATGATTGCATCTTTACTAATACAGGTTTGGCTGTTTTTTATGGCCAGGATTAGATCACAGCTTTGGTATGTTCTTTCAATTAATAAATCCTGCTGTGGAATAGCAGTCCAGTTGCTTAGTTGCGATATTATAAAATTAACACAGTTTGTTCTTTCCAGTTTCTGTGGTATAGCAGAAAAATCTCAGGTTTTCTCTGGATGCACTGTCATCTGACTAAACCATTTTTAAACAGCTCTTCCTGAAAAGTCTCATGCTCATCTAGCCTTTTCATTTCAACCTCTGATTTTTTTTTTTTCAATTTCATTAGTTCATCTGAATAGCTAGTTAAAGCTTCTTTTATTTTTCCAGTCTTTTGTTATTTGAGTTGGTATACACCTTCAATGTTTTATTTATTTTAATCACTTCTGAGTACATTTGATTTTTTTTTCTAAATTACTGGGAGCTAGCTCATGTACAAATGCTGAAGCTTGAATTGCTTTTTGTTGAACAGCTGCAGCATTCTTCCCAGCCATTGTTTTTCTCTTCACCTTTTCTGTTTGATTTTCTTTCAGGTTCTCTACATTTCTTCTTTGCTGGCATCCAGGCAGTGTACTTACTAGCTAGTAACTGAATTTTACTTAAGCTGACAGTATCACTGGCTCTTACTTCTTAGTTTCTTTTTTCACATTGAGAGAGTTGAAATTTTGCACATAATCAGTGTGTAGCCAGCTTAGAAGTCCTCAGAGTAAATGAATTCTTAATACAGCATTTGATCTGAGAGACAAATGAGAGATTGAAGTAAGAGCTGTAGAGAGAGGAGAACTAGAGGTGAAAGGAAGACACGTGATAATAGAAATATGCGGAAGCAAAGGAAAAGAAACTTCTGGGATAACTTTATATAATATTTCAAGGCTATGGAAGGCAATACCATGGAATGTTTGAAGACATGGTTAAGAAGAATATCTATGCAGATTATATAGTATGGGTTGATAGGGCAACATAGGAAGTACAGATGAATATACTGGCTAGCAAAAAGATTTGACAAAGAACAGAAAGAAAACCATATGAAATTAAATGACTTCAAGATTTATGTTATATGTTGGCAGAGGAATTTTGATGATTGTATAGAGCAACAACTAACATGAAAAATGCCTGGCATGGTGAGTTTATCAATGATACCTGAGTGGGGAATGGCATCAAAGGCCTTGGCCAGGTTGAGGTAGGCTATATGCACTGCCTTACCCTCATCCACAGTCTTGGTGACTGCCTCGAAGAAGTCAACCAAGTTCAGCAGGCAGGATCTCCCCTTGACAAAGCCAAACTGTGTGGGGTCAAGAGTTTGGGGATTGCCTATATCTTTGTTAAGCAGGTCCATGATGATGTGCTCCATATCTTTGCATACCAGACTCATCAGGCTAATGGGGCGACAGTTCCCAGAGTCTGTAGTTGCTCCCCCCTTTATGGAGCAGGATGACTGTAGCAGTCCACCATTCATTAGGGACATAGCCTGGGGTAAGGGTGTGATTGAATAGGACACACAGATGTGGTGCCAGTTCATTTTGTAGCTCATGTAGGATGCAGCCAGGGATATTATCAGATCCCATGTACAGAAAATAAATCTACAATTAATATCTGTTGTATATTGCAATATCTTATTGAGTACTACGGCAGTGTAAGGAGAGGAAAGTTATGTATAGTTGTTGCAGACCTTCATGCAGCCTTCAGCAATATAAATATGGCTCTTCTATGATCAGTTATGGCACATAAAGGAATATCCAGAGACTTTTTTTTAACATAATGAGTTATATAATGATAACTGAGTTACAGTGTAAGTATCAAGCAATGGGCATTATGTAGAAATTATAAAAATATAAAAATGGGCATAGGAAGGCTGCATATTAGCCTCTTTTCTGTTCTTAATATGAATGAACTTGATTAAGTGTGAAATTATAGTCTTGTCAGTGTTATATGGACATTTAAATTCAGTTTTTTGAAGTGCCTAAAAATTAGGCACCATTTAAATATTATAAGAACAAATAATAATAATATGAAGATTAAAAAAAAAAAAACGATAAAAATTAACAAATGACACAGTTAATAATGCTGCTGTAAAGTAACTATATTGCATGACAGAAAAGGTGGGTAGGCTGCTATCAGAACTAGAGCTAACCTTATGCAAAATAAAAGAGATAACAGTTTAAAGCCCATAGTCAGTCTGAAATCACTGAACTTGGGGTATATTTAACCTTATAGCAAATGCCAGAGATGTAGCCCATAATGGCAGCAGCTAAATGGATGCATGAGTACTAGATTATTCTAACTGCAACCTCAAAGCCATTAGCACAACCAAGCAATGCGAGCAGGGGTCTAGAATGGAAAAATCCAGGCCAGCAAATCCCACAGGTAAGGGTGACCAAATCATGTAAAGTTAAATAGATTAGGATTTGGTCTTTGAACAGAGTGCAATGTTTACTAAGCAGCCAGTATGACTATAATGAGCCAGTGTAATATGATGTTATCCAGACACTCCAAGTAAGTAACTTGGCTGTGGAATTCTGCATAAGCTGCAAGAGATCAAGTTCTAAGACTAGAAACTACAGTTTTCCAAACTGAAGAAACCCAAGGTATGCAGCAAAAGAAGGTTTGCTGATGGAATAAGGTACTTAATGAGGCTAATATTCCTATGAAGGAAATAAAATGATAGGATCATAGCAGAACCACATCCTTCATAGTCAGCTTGTCATCAAATACTATCCCCAATTTATACCCCTTTGACTTGTGTTTCTACAGAAACCTGTTTTAAATGCCTAGAGAGAACTCTCTCGGTACCCAGAGTTTGAAATTGCTACTCATTTATACCTAATGGAAACTGTGGTGGATTGTTTTATATATATATATATATATATATATATATATATATATATATATATATATATATATATATATATATCTCTCTCTCTCTCTCTATATATATATATATATATATATACATATATATATATATATATATATATATATATATATATATATATATATATATATATATATATAAGATCACATTACCTTGAGAGAGAGAGAGAGAGAGACATAGTTTACGTGATAGTGTGGAGAGATGGTGTAATGCCCAATGTACTGATAGAACTCAGAGTGATCCTCAAGTGGAGCTTATAGAGGTTCAATCACACTAAATAACATCAGGTATCAGATCACAGTATGCTACAGGATCCCTTAATTGTCTCAAGAAAATCATGCAACATTCCTAAATATCCTTGATGAACTCTCTGTAAGTAAGAATGCTATTATCTTAGGTGATTTTATCTACACAATAATTAACTGGGGCATCAATAACACCAAAGTAGGATATGCACAACTTTTCTTAGATTTTTATAAAAAAGAAATCCATGGAAAAGATTAATGAACTCAACCTGATATATACAATATATAGAACAGAAAAAAACCTGGTTATAATAAACATAACATCTGTATGCACCCCCCCAAGGTATCCTCCTTCCTGGACAAGTAATTAATAAAGTTAATACTGCATAGTTATGCGAGCAAGTTCTTCTCATACCTAGACAAATGAATTAAACTGGCAGTTCCAACTAGATCCAAGCAAATGGGGAGGTTTACAAGCAAACCAGAATGGTGGTCCTCAAGTATTAATAAAGTATATAATGAAAGAAACTCATAAAACTACATAGCCAAAACAAAAGATCCCTAAATTAATGAGAACATCAAACAGCTAGATAAGAAATTAGAAAAGCATGTCAGAAAAAACAATGGGCATCGCATGAACACAGACTAGCTACATAAGCCAAAGACAGCTACAAATCCTTTTTCAGTTATGTCAGAAAATAAGAAATAACATCTAGCATTACTTCAGGCTTATTCATAATGGAACTACCTAGTCAAGTCCAGTGGATGTTGCCATAAAACTGGCAAATAAATGTAACATCAACTTCACATTAGAGACATATACTTCAAGTCCATATATCCCTGAGGGAATCAAACCACCAACCAGCCAGAAGGAACATGTACTGAAGGTGCTCTCCAAAACAAAGAATACTTCATCCATACCTGGTTGCATAATGACTAGTATTAAACAAGCACTGGGGGACCCAATCCTCATCTTCTTTAGCCTAAGCCTAGGGGCTGGCATTGCTGATGCAAGACAGAGTTTACAGCCATCTAGAAGAGAAATCAGTCATAGCAATAAGACAAAAAGATAGCAAAAGACAGCCATACAGAAGAAAGGATAATCTTTTGTTAAGCAAAACCATAATAGAAAGCCACAAAAGGAATTTAAGTATAGCATGGATAAATTACAAAGAAAGCATTCAACAGTATTTCACATTCCTGAATAATGGAATACTTACATATTTATAAAATTATCCTACATTGATCACTTTCTTTGCACTAATTATGAAGCAGTTGCAAACCACTTTGAAGATAAGCTATGACAAAGGACAAATTATTATCCCTGTGATAAAAATTCAAAAGGTATATTCCATTTTGATTTTATGTCACCATTGCACTTTTTTTATCCTGTCCTTAGCCCATTAAGCTATAACTTAATAGTGCAGTTTAACTCCCAGAAACCAACCATGTTTAAAGCATCTCATCTACTTTTCATGAATGATTTAAAATTGTATAGTTCAGCAAATGAGGATCTTGAAGCGCAGCTATAAATGGTTAAAACTTTTTAAGATGATATTACTTTGACATTTGGTCTTGACAAATGTGCAGAAGTAACATTTACAAAAGGAAAGCTGTAGCACAAGAAAATATCAACCTTGGACAGGAATGTGATATAAAGGAACTTCAGCATGAGGGAGTGCATAAATATTTGGGAATGGATGAAGGGTTAGCAATAAAATGTCAGCAAATGAAAAGAAAGCTTAGCAAGGAAGATTTCAGAAGACTACTAAAGCTAATAATGAAAGTCTGAGCTATAAATCAATTTGTTCTACCTGTTTTAACTTTTGCTTTGGTGAGGCTGACTGGAGCCCAAAAATATTGTGTCATTTGAGCAAGAAAATCATGCTTACCAAATGATATATAAAAAAAAAACATTGCGTACTAAGATTATATATCCCTCGTTCTGAAGGAGGTATGGGCCTCCACGAAACTGACTACATAATTTTTGGGCTGCGTACATTTTTGCTGATCTAATTAGATCCAAGCAAGATGAAAGCTCTAAAGTTTGAAGAGAAGTCTAAAAGAGCATCTTTGCTTAGTTTGTTAGTTTAAGCAGAAGCATTTCAAAAGAAGGTGAAAAAATCAGACAACAGCTGAAATTGCTAAGAAACAAAACAAAGATTGTAAAGAAAAATACCAAAAGAAAAGAAAAGAAAATTGGAAGGAAAAGAAACAGAATGACAAACATAGACAATAAGTAGAATAACCTCATTTTTTTTTAAACACCGTTGTTGAATTCTCACTTGTGACATAGACACATTTACATTTATATAAAAGTAGTCAAACTGTATTAAGTTGAAATTAACAAACATCATGCTTCACATATATTGCTATATATCATATAACCTAAGCAACATTACATAAATTAATTAGTTCCTGACCCTTTTTTAAACAAGAAACATCTTTATCAAACCATCACTTATGACAGAAATAATTATGCATTTAAATAAATGAAAACAAACCATACCAACACAATCCTAGTTGCAAGCATTTTACATCACAAATTATACTGACACACTCCCAGCTGCAAACATTACACATCATTTATAATCTACCCAATCGTTTTCAGTGAAAGATTGCATAGCTCATTTAAGTCAATCTTCTTTTAAACCTCATTCTTCTTCTATATGGATCATTCCTACAGTTCCCATTTATTCATAGGTAGGTTGCTCCTACCTTTTTCTAAAGATCTCAGTTCCAGCTGTTTTATCTCTATGGCTTAATATCAGAGCTTTGGCCAGCTAACATTTACCTGAAATCAGCTGACATATAAGTGAATGTAAGTACACTTTTATCTGCCCTTTTGCATATAGTACTGTATTTAATTTATTTATTTGTGTTTTTCACTGAATATTAACTCAACAGGAGTTGTGGCTGTCTCTCTACAGAGTACTTTTTAGAATTTCTGTGTAGCCATTGATAGCAGTGGGGGACAGTTTCAGCTTATTACTGACATCCTGTCATGCCTTATATAAGTGGTACATTTTGAGTTATCTCTGCTTAATATCAGAGCTTTGGCCAGCTAACATCTACCTGAAATCAGCTGGACTTATAAGTGAATTTAAGTACACTTTTATTTGCTCTTTTGCATATTGTACTGTATTTATTTTATTTATTTGTGTTTTTCACTGAATATTACCTCAGCTGAAGTTGTGGCTGTCTCTCTACAGAGTACTTTTTAGAATGTCTGTGTAGCCTTTGATAGCAGTGGGGGTTAGTTTCAGCTCATCACTGACATCCTGTCTTGCCTTATATAAAAGGTACATTTTGAGTTATCTCTGCTTAATATCAGAGCTACGACTGGCTAACATCTATCTGAAATCAGCTGGACGTATAAGTGAATTTAAGTAAACTTTTATCTGCTCTTTTGCATATAGTACTTTATTTAATTTATTTATTTGTGTTTTTCACTGAATATTACCTCAACTGAATTTGTGGCTGTCTCTGTATAGAGTACTTTTTAGAATTTCTGCTTAGCCGTTGATAGCAGTGGGGGTAGTTTCAGCTCATCACTGACATCCTGTCTTGCCTTATATAAGTGGCACATTTTGAGTTATCTCTGCTTAATATAAGAGCTTTGGCCGGCTAACATCTACCTGAAATCAGCTGGACATATAAGTAAATTTAAGTACACTTCTATCTGCTCTTTTGCATATAGTACTGCATTTAATTTATTTATTTGTGTTTTTCACTGAATATTAACTCAACTGAAATTGTGGCTGTCTCTCTACAGAGTACCTTTTAGAATTTCTGTGTAGCTATTGATAGCAGTGGGGGGTAGTTTCAGTTCATCACTGACATCCTGTCTTGCCTTATATAAGTGATACATTTTGAGTTATCTCTGCTTAATATCAGAGCTTTGGCCGGCTAACATCTACCTGAAATCAGCTGGATGTATAAGTGAATTTAAGTACAGTTTTATCTGCTTTTTTTGCATATAGTACTGTATTTAATTTATTTATTTGTGTTTTTCACTGAATATTAACTCAACTGAATGTGTGGCTGTCTCTCTACAGAGTACTTTTTAGAATTTCTGTGTAGCCATTGATAGCAGTGGGGGGTAGTTTCAGCTCATCAGTGACATGCTTTCTTGCCTTATATAAGTGGTAAATTTTGAGTTATCTCTGCTTAATATCAGAGCTAAAACTGGCTAACATCTATCTGAAATCAGCTGGACATATAAGTGAATTGAAGTAAACTTTTATCTGCTCTTTTGCATATACTACTGTATTTAATTTATTTATTTGTGTTTTTCACTGAATATTAACTCAACTGAAGTTGTGGCTGTCTCTCTACATAGTACTTTTTAGAATTTCTGTGTAGCCATTGATAGCAGTGGGAGGTAGTTTCAGCTCATCCCTGACATCCTGTCTTGCCTTATATAAATGGTACATTTTGAGTTATCTCTGCTTAATACCAGAGCTTTGGTCGGCTAACATCTACCTGAAATCAGCTGGAAGTATAAGTGAAATTAAGTACACTTTTATCTGCTCTTTTGCATATTGTACTGTATTTAATTTATTTATTTGTGTTTTTCACTGAATATTAACTCAACTGAAGTTGTGGCTGTCTCTCTACAGAGTACTTTTTAGAATTTCTGTTTAGCCATTGATAGCAGTGGGGGTAGTTTCAGCACATCACTGACATCCTGTCCTGCCTTATATAAGTGGTACATTTTGAGTTATCTCTGCTTAATAACAGAGCTATGGCCGGCTAACATCTACCTTAAATAAGCTGGATGTATAAGTGAATTTAAGTACACTTTTATCTGCTTTTTTGCATATAGTGCTGTATCTAATTTATTTATTTGTGTTTTTCACTGAATATTAACTCAACTGAAGTTGTGGCTGTCTCTCTACAGAGTACTTTTTAGAATTTCTGTGTAGCCATTGATAGCAGTGGGAGGTAGTTTCAGCTCATCACTGACATCCTGTCTTGCCTTATATAAATAGTACATTTTGAGTTATCTCTAATTAATATCAGAGCTTTGGCCAGCTAACATCTACCTGAAATCAGCTGGACGTATAAGTGAAATTAAGTACACTTTTATCTGCTCTTTTGAATATTGTACTGTATTTAATTTATTTATTTGTGTTTTTCACTGAATATTAACTCAAATGAAGTTGTGGCTGTCTCTCTACAGTTAGTTCCCCACCCACCCTCCCTGTTCTTGTTTTGGTATTAATGTTGGCGGCTTTAAAATTGCCTGCCCCTCTTGTTGATTTGTATTTGGATACTCCTTCTGGGCCCATCTCATTTGATCACTCAACTGAGTGCAGTGAGATCATATTAGGATTTCAGGCACTCCTACTGTATACAAAAAGAGCATTTGGGAAGGACAACCCCTGTAGCCTCTTAATCTGCTCTGTTCCTTCCTTAAAAAAAAAAAAAAAAAAAAAAAAAATATATATATATATATATATATATATATATATATATCTTATTCATCTGCTCTTACTGTAACTGTCTTAGTTGCTCTTCTGCATGCTATCTGTTCAGTCGCTCTTACTCTGCACTTATTACTGCTTGTTAGTAGCCTTCTAATTTACTGCCTTCTGCACTTGTTTTTTAGTCATTTGTTAATTTAATTGCATTTATTTTAACTGTATTTGCCGTAGTGTTGCTGCATGCTCGGGTGTGCTGGCTTGCACTACAATTTGAATTGTATTTACTGCTGTTTTAGCTGCTTTTCTGTAACAAAAAAAAATTCTAAGCTTGTTTCCTGCCTTTCCTGTAACTAGTCAAGTCCAGATACAGACTTGCTGCATCCAGGACTGTTGGTAATCTTCTGAGCCCCCCAAGCCTTTCTGTGTTGGAGGGAAGCCTTCTAGCTTATCAGTGGGAGTGGTAAGCACTAGGTAGCCTATCTACTACAGGAAGAGTGGGTTTTGGCCCTGAAATTGTAGTTCATTGGCTGTTTGGACAGTTTTTCCATCTCTTTCTACTTTCTGGTTATAAGCCCGTTTTGCGTTTGGTCCCCACCTTTCCTATAACTAGTGTAATCCAGGTACAGATTTGCTGTATCCAAGACTGTTGGTAAGCTTCTGAGCCCCCAAGCCCTTTTGTGTTGGAGAGAAGCCTTCTAGCTTATCAATGGGAGTGGTAAGGACTAGGTAACCTATCTACCACAGGAGGAGTGGTTTCTGGCCCAGAAATTATAGTTTATTGGCCGTTTGGGAAGCTTTTCCATCTCTTTTAACCTTCTGATTTAAAATCCTGTGTTTGCACTTGTTTCCTGCCTTTCCTGTTACTAGTCTAGTCCAGGTACAGATTTGCTGTATCCAGGACTCTTTGTAAGCTTCTGAGCCCCCCAAGCCTTTTCATGTTGGAGGGAAGCCTTCTAGCTTATCAGTGGGAGTGGTAAGCATCAGGTAGCCTATCTACTACAAGAGGAGTGGTCCCTGGCTCAGAAATTGTAGCTATTGGCTGTTTGAGCAGTTTTTTTCCAATTCTTTCAACTTTCTCATTTGAAAGCCGCACTTGTGTCTGTTTCCTGCCTTTCCTATAACTAGCCTAGTCCGGTTACAGAGTTGCTGTAGCCAGGATTGTTAGGAAGCTTCTGAGCCCCCAAGCCTTTCTGTGTTGGAAGAAAGCCTTCTAGCTTATCAGTGGGAGTGGTAAGCATTACATAGCCTAGCCTCCAGGGGAAGAGTGAGTTTTGGCCCAGAAATTGTAGTTTATTTGGCCGTTTGGGCAGTTTTCCATCTCTTTCAACTTGATGGCTTAAAAGCCTATGTTTGTACTTGTTCCCCACCTTTCCTGTAACTAGTCTAGTCCAGGTACAGATTTGCTGTATTCCAGGACTCTTTGTAAGCTTCTGAGCCGCCCAAGCCTTTCTGTGTTGGAGGGAAGCCTTCTAGCTTATCAGTGGGAGTGGTAAGCATTAGGTAGCCTATTTACCACAAGAGGAGTGGTTCCTGGCCCAGAAATTGTAGCTATTGGCCGCTTGGGCAGTTTTTTTTCCATCTCTTTCAACGTTCTAGTTTAAAAGCCACACTTGTGCTTGTTTCCCACCTTTTCTGTAACTAGCCTAGTCCAGATACACAGTTGCTGTATCCAGGACTGTTGGTAAGCTTCTGAGCCGCACAAGACTTTTTGTGTTGGAGGAAAGCCTTCTAGCTTATCAGTGGGAGTGGTAAGCACTAGGTAGCTTGTCTACCATGAGAGGAGAGGTTCTTGGCCCAGAAATTATTGTTTATTGACCATTTGGACAGTTTGTCCGTCTCTTTCAACTTTCTGGTTTAAAAGACCACATCTGCACTTGTTTCCCATCTTTCTTGTAAATAACCTACTGGGTAGCACTAGAAATCTTTAAACTGATACAAGTCTTCAAGCTTAGGAGAGAGACTTTGTAGTGATTAAGTTTCAGTTTTCTGTACTGTCTTGCTGTACTTAACTGTTTTCGGCCTAAATGCAGATTTTCCAGCATTTATTGCGATTTAAAAGCTTGTTTTTTTCACATATTGTACTTATTTGACTGCCTACACTTTTAAAAAGTTGTTTTTTGTTTAAATAATTTGTTTAACTATTGTAGGCTACATACTAAAATGCAATACCTTTTCTGATCATTTGTAGTTGTTTAAAGCTGTTTTAAGTGTATTTTTTACTGTTTTTGCCTTATCTTTAAAAAAAAAAAAATAAAATAAAATTCCTTGTTTCCTGCCTTTCTAAGCTAGTATAGTCCAGTTTTCAGGCTAGTGCTGAATTCAGGGCTGTGATACTAGTTTCTGAGTTGCCCATACCTTACTTGGATAGAAGGAAGTTTCTCTGTTCACCTGTGAGAGAGGGGAGCTTTGAGCAACCTACCTGTCACTAGAGGAGTGGTTCCAGCCCAGAAGTTAGTAGTTTATTGGCCATTTTGGGCTAATTTCTATCTCTTTCATTTCCCTACTATAAAAACCGTGTTTGCATGGTTTTGCACACCGGGCAGTGCCGGTTAGCTATGGTTAAATTATTCCCAGCTCCACTAAGTCTCCTCTTCGGTTTTTCCCTTGAAACTAGTCTAACTCTCAACCTAAGCACTCAAAAAGCATCTTACAGCCCAGCACTTGCTCAGACCTAATAGCAAGCACTAATATACCCTGAAAATGATTGCCCAGCAGGGTAAGGCTCTTTATTCACCCCTCACCAACCAAGTGAGTAAGCAGCTCACCCTACTCTTCAGACATGACCAAAGGGCAACTTCAGGTGCAATCTCCAGTCCAGCTGGTGAATCTGGGTATCCTGAGGCAATGTTACAACTGCCTCATGTACACAGACAACCCTCTCCTCCTACCACAAAACACTAACATATGCGAGAGATGCAATTATACAGCCAAACTGAAATCTAAGCTGTCTCTACCCAAGACTGGAACAGACAATCAAGAGGAGAAGGTTAACACTTGCACCACAACTCCAGACCCACACATACCTACTAAAACAACACTGGGAAAAAATACACATAAATACACAAAATCATACTCGGAGGCTCTAAATAAAAACCTGCAAAAGCATCAGAGACCACCAAAGCAGACACCCAAACAATCTGCACTTCCAGTCACAAACTAGACAACACATAAAACACAAAATCAGTGTGCCATACAATCGCAGCCCTTAAGACGAATTAACATACCTAACACACTAGTAATAGGTGACTCTATAGTCAGGCACACTGACGTCCCACTTACTAGGTTGGACAAGCAGAAGGTTACTGTTAGCTGCCTGTCGGGAGCCAGAATCTGGCACATAACACAAGCACTCAGGTCACTCCAGAACAAGTACAAATATGAATCTGTCATTGTTCATGTTGGTGTGAATGACATGAGATGTACCTCCCTGGACTACATGAAAAGAGACATGAAAGAGCTCTCTGATCATGTATCCCAGGCTGGCATGACCCTGACCCTGAGTAGCATCCTGCTCTCACCAAGAATGATACCTCAGTATAAAGAAAAAATGATCAATTTCAACAATTGGCTAAGCTTCTGGTGTCATTCAAAGCGGATCCAGTGTCTGTCAGCCTGGGACGACATGCTCAACAAGCCACGTTGCTTCACAAGAGACGGCTTGCACCTGTCACCCCTAGCCTTTCAAATACTGGCCAAGGCTCTTGCTGCCCTCATAGTGCCTTTTTTAGGCAAGGCTCAAAAGTTAAACCCACCTCCGTAAACAGCACAATTAACAAAAAACTGAGGGCTATGCTACTCAATGCAAGGAGGTTAAATCTCAAAATGCACGTGCTCGAAGCACTCCTCAGTATGGAGAACATCGACATCTGTGCAGTAACTGAAACCTGGTTCAAGGCTCCAGAGAGCAACCCAGCACTACCAAGCTACAACTCATACCACACTTTTTGGCCACAGAACACAGACCGAAACACAAAAGGAGGGGGTGTGTCCATATTCATCAAGGATACCTACACCTCCAGGTTAGTGGCGCAGCATGATACCTCTGAGATCATCCATGTGCAACTAACATTGGGCAAATCTGCAATGCAAATTGTAGCCTGCTACAGATCACCCTCCTTGACCCAGGACCACCAGTCCACCTTTTTAGAGACACTGGAAAACATGAAGGTCCTACCAAACACCCTGATATTGGGCGATATTAATTACCCTACCATTCACTGGGAAAACTACTCGAGTACAAATTCCCAGGCCCAGTGCTTCCTGGAATTCATTAACTCAAATGCTCTGGATCAGCTAGTAAACTCCCCTACCAGAGGTGAAAACATATTGGACCTGGTCATCACCAACATGGGCAAGAGGTGTTCCACACCGGAGGTCAACCTGTCACTGGTTAGATCAGACCATAAACTAATCACTCTGGATGTCCACACCCCCCACCACCCCCAACTAAGGAAAGCACAGTAAAAAACTTTTCTTAAGCAAACTGCACCTTACTTAAGACAGAGGTGGTAAGTTTCACAGCCTCCATGCTAAAAGATAACACTGCCCAAGATGCAGAAACCTTTACAAATGCACTCTATGAGCACCTACAAGGATGCATGGATCGTGCCATCATAGCAAAACCAAGACTCCCTCCTCTAAGAGAAGGAAACCAGTTTGGTGGACCCCTGCAATAAACAGGCTATACAACAGAAGGAGGAAACTAGTTCAGAAAAAAAGCAAATCCCAAGAAGGAAAGGTATCCCTGATCAGTAAGAAACTGAGGTCCCTCATGAAATCATCCAAGGCTAACTTCAAAAGGAAAATAGCCAAGGATTCAAAAGATAACCACAAAGCCTTCTCTAGTTATGTTAAGAATCTAAGTGGCAACTCGCAGATATGCACTGAACTAGTGCAAAATAGCACAAAATATACTGAACCTACTGATATTGTCAACATCCTGGAAGATAGATTCAGTACACACTTCACCCCCCTCTCACCTCCAAAAGGGCCCACGACAATACTGGAAAAGTGCAGTGTCCTAAAAATCACAGATGCACAGGTGAAAACAGCCCTTTCAAAAGCCAAAAACACAGTGTCAATGGGACCAGATGGTATCCCAGGCTTCGTCTTGCACGAACTACAGAATTAACTAACCCCCCACTTAAACACGCTGTTCAACCTCAGCCTCTCCACAGGCTATGTGCCCATAGAATGGTGCACAGCAATGGTTATTCCTCTCCACAAAGGAGGGGCCAAAACTGACCCTGGTAACTATTGCCCCATAAGCTTGACTAGCCTGGTCTGCAAGGCTATGGAGCTCATCATCATGGAACTCATTAACAAAGACATTGGGAACCTCCAAACACTTGACCCGATCCTGTTTGGCTTTGTTAAGGGCAGATCATGCCGACTAAACCTGATTGACTTCTTCGAGACAGTCACCAAGGCCATAGACGAGGGAAAGGTGGTTCACACAGCCTACCTTGACCTCGTCAAGGCTTTTGACACCATTCCCCACTTGGGTATTACAGAAAAACTCACCAGCCTGAATATAAACCCCTACGTCACAAGATGGTTTGCCAACTGGCTTACAGACAGAACTCACACGGTAAGAATAGCGGGCTCCAGGTCCGACTCTAAACCAGTCACAAGTGGTGTCCCGCAAGGCTCAGTCCTGGGACCCCTACTGTTCGGCATATACTTCTCAGAAGTACAGGCAAACACAGGAGGACTATGGCTAACCAAGTTCGCCGATGACTGCAATCGGGGAGCCATAATTGACTCTCTGGCTGACACGGACATCCTCCAAAAGGAACTTACTGAGACAGACACCTGGTGTCAATGTCATGGCCTCAAGCTAAATGTCAAAAAAGAGGTAATAAGAGATCTAGGGACCCAGGTAGATAGTAATCTCTCCTTTGACAATCATATTGCCAAAGTAGTTAGGAAATCCTTCTATGTGGCCCATCTAATTACTAAAGGGTTCACATCTAGAAATAAAGAGGTTATAGAGCCTCTCTACTCATCACTCATTAGACCCATCATAGAGTACAATGCCTCATTTGGGATGCACCTCACAAGACACTTCCAACAGCTGGAAAGACCGCAAAAGTACCTCACCAAGAGGATTACTGGTCTCAAACACATCCTATGCAGCCCAACTGAAAAAATACTCCGGCTGTACTCAGTGGCATATTGCTTATTCAGAGGTGATCTCTGCCTGACTTACAAAGCCATGTCCAACTCAGAATTGATGGACATGCTCCACCTAAAGAAATCCAAGTCACTGTGAGCCACGCGGTCTAGTGAGCTAAACCTCACCACAACAATAAACAGAACATGCTGGAAGGATAGATTCCTGTCACAGAGACTCCCCATGCTTTGGAACAAAATTCCAAATTACATCAGGCAGAGCCCCTCACTAACACTCTTCAAGAGAAACCTTGACGAGTGAATGGGTAACAGAAAATACACCCCTGGGATCACTTCATTGGCTCTGCTTGACAGAGGATCAGTTAATTAATCAATGGGGTGGTGAAAACCGACACACTCTGGCTAGGCTTATAAATGCCCTTGGGCAGATAGCCTAGTACCTACCTATGAACCTATTACTATATTCACTACTTCTAATACAGTTGGTTTAGATTTTGATTTCCATTTTCTAGTAACTACTTTTGTGACAACCACCATAATTAGACACAACAAGGCCTTACTATGTCTAGGCAATTCTGATTCTATATCATAGCTCTGAAAAAAAATCTCCCTCATCACACCAGTCTGCCCACCCAGCTCATGTTGACCAAGATTTGATGTAGGAATGGCTAAAGACAGGTGGAGTTAACCAAAAGATGTAAGGCTAATAAAAGCAGCCTATGGTAGTGGGCTTCATTAGTATTAGCTTATAAAGTCTATAGAAAAAGTGAGAGAGACAGACAAATGCAGGCTCTATAAAGCACAGTTGCAGGCTTTATAAAACATACCTGTAAAGAGTTTCGCATCTCATTTCTGGTTCTTATACACTCATGGCTAAGAGTCTGTATACTGTCAAAAATAGATGCAAAAACATATATAGTAGCCCTAGAGCAAAAATAAAAATACAAAAGTAGCATTAGTTACTGATATTACTCTACCCGGAAATTATAGTAACTTACATACCTTACATACTGACAGATACAAGGTCATAAATTGCCAGGACATTCAAGCAGAAATGAGCAATGTGGAAAAAAGATAGAGAGACAGTTCCAGTAGCAACAGGAGCAATAGGACTATAGGACTAATTAAAAAAAAAACATTTACAACCATAGGGAAATATGCTACTAATATGACTCTCTTCAAGAGGAATCTTGATGAGTGGATGGGAGATCGTAGGTTTACCCCGGGTATCACTTCTGTGTCACTGTTAGACAGAGGCACAGTATACTAACCACAAAAAAGGGCATAGCAAAATTAATTTAAAATGGGTGGCGAAAGCCAAACACATTCTGGCTAGGCTTATAAATGCCCTAGGGCAGATAGCCTAGTATGAACCTATGAACCTATGAACCTGATATGAACTGGAGAAAGAAGCAATTCAGGTTACATTGCAGGTGATGGGAAGATCACTCTTTACTAGTACAAAAGATTGAAGCAATATTGATTACATGAGCTTTAATTATGCCCTGACGTAGAAATGGAGTCCATTCCCAGCAAGGTATGTAAAAAATTAAGCATTTGGAAGAATTAAACTGGTAGTCAATATATTACACCTCAATCAATTTCTTTTAGGGGTAATGGGTCTACTCCCTTGTGCAATCTATTCACGCATATATTCTCCCTCTTGCTTCTACTCTGAATATCTTAACATCTTGCAGTCAGTGCTTCTATGGTTTGTTTCATCATCTTCACCTTTCAATTGGTATTTAATTTGTGCCTACTATTCCACTCACCGGTGAAGTGCTGGTACCACCTTCTGGAACATCATAACGTCTTTCTCAACCTCCCTTAGTGCCACTGTAAAGGCTCCAATATCCACAGTAAGGGTCACAATATTTTATCTATTTTTTTTTGTACTATAGCTTCCCACTTTCTTTTGCTTAAATTTTCAATCAGTAAAATAATACTTCTACCCTAACATAGCTCCACTGCTTGCAGTGGCCAATGGTGGAACTCTTTTAATGGGTAGGCATCATGCTTCGCTCAGCAGTGACCCCACCTCCAGTGATGTATGCACTCTGTTTAGATCACATACCCAGTGTTGACATATATATATATTTTTAAGCTGAGAAGAACTAATTCAGTTGGAAGGCAAAGAAAAAGCTAAAGTCATTCACCCTAATCCTGCTGTAACTGAACTAAATAGTTCACTAACACTGTATCTGATTGTGGCTGTAACATTATATGACATAATTAGTAAAACTTAATTCATACTGACTTGTCTGTTATTAGAGGGTATAATATTTTAAATTACAGAATATCTTTTTCAACCTTAATCTATTCTGGAACATCAGTATTCATTTCCTGATGGCATATTTGGCAGAAAGTTGAAATACTAAAAATATAAGCAAATTTACCCGAAAAACCAAAATTCAAATTTAGAAATGAGGTCCACATGGTCTGAATGATTGAAGTCTGCATACTGTTTAGCTCCAGTATCGAGTGAAATCTATAGTTTTCTTTTTTTTTCTTTTCTGACAACATGTGAAATAAATGGTCACCATCTTGGCTAAAAATAAATCAATGATTAATGATTAAAACCATACCTCACCAAGCTGTACAGTATGACTTATACATTATGTATTTGCAACTTACAATCCCAGCAACTTACATATGAAGTTTCCAAAAAATGATTTCCACTGCTTTTCTTCTCAAGATGCATTAAGAAAAGCTTTTCTCTTATTAGACTGTTGAAATGCTGTAACAGATAAAACTTTCAACCTCTGTATGTATTTACATGGTATACCAGATATTTTATGCACCAACGCTGACTGACTCTCTCTTCACAGTTAAAATAACCTACTCTGGCTTTTAAACATTATTTTTCACAAGATTCTATTCAGAAGCTTTCAAGACCAATGCCACTTAAAGTTGGTTCGGTATAGATTATGTTTCAGAGACCAGTTTCAGGCTGAACATCTAGTAACTAAGATAACTATGATATCTACAGACATAAAAGTATCATTTACCCTGTAGACTACTTATCTGTGACAGGTACACCACAGATTTATACATCTGGGTGCATAACTACTGCTATTGCTATTTTTAAAACTCATTAATTTATCACTTATAAATTTGTAATATATAGCATACAACTGTTTTTCTGACATGACCTAAGTGAGCTACAAGTATAGATAATTTATAATGAGAGTTACTTTTATATTTAATTTGCTTTTCAATGATCTGTAACTGGATGATGGTTTCAATCAGTGATGTAACTAAGGTGGGGTAAAGAGGGCAGCTGCCCTAGGCATAAAGTGTTAGGGGGTGCAATCAGCAGATGCTGATTGGTCTTAAATGAATTAATGGCAGTTAAATGCTGATATTGCATTTGTAACCTGAAGTACTTTAACTCTCCATGTCTGTCATAGCCTGTAGTAGCTGATAGCTATAAATGTAACAAGCAGTGTGCTACTGTTAAAAGGGATTTTTTTTTCAGAAAGTCTAGTCCCAGGATAAATGTGTTCAATTCACACGGGATCACCCAATACTCTTGGCGTGTGGGCTGTAGAAGCTGCTTGCTGCAAATGTAGCAAGTAGTTACTACATTCTAAAATGAGTGAAAAGTTGTTTTCTTTTTTTTTTCTGTCAGGACTTCAGAACTGAAGTACCTTAGTGCTCCATAGAATGTAGCAGCTGCTGCCACAAATGTAGCAAGCAGTTGCTATGGCAGTAGCCTTTTCATTTTTTGTTCCTCAATTTACAGTTGAGGGCAGAGCCAGACTGGGGAATGTCACTGGACACTAGAAGTGGAGCTATCCACACCTCTGCTTTCAATGAGAGAATGAGATCATAAGGACTGGGATTCAGAAAACGTTCCCTGCATTCGTGGGAACTGCTGAAGCCAAAAGTTGCAGTATCCATGATTGCTAGAAATGAAATTCAGAGACATGTTTAGCTGCAATAAGAAATATGACATTATCAGCTAATTTGCATGTCTCTGAATTGTGTATATACTACTGCCGGTACTAAACAGCACTTTTTGGTAGTAATTACTACTGGCATTCCATGCTTTGTTTTGGCACATGTACCTCCCTCATTCACTCTCCCATACACATGCAGACATTCACACACACAGAAACATACAATAGCTAAGCTTGACATCCGCCCACTAGATTGCACTGAAGGCCACACTGACCCTTTCATGTACACACACACACACACACACACACACACACACACACACACACACACACACACACACACACACACACACACACACACACACAAAGGCACACACATATGCCGCTCTCAACAGTCCCTTATTTTACAGAACATCCCTAATGCTGGATCTTTCACTTGCCCTGTCCTTCATAATGCACAAAGTATTATATTCAGTAAGTGATGCCAGACATTAGAATTTTGTACTTGTTATTATTCAGAAAATGCTTTGTGATTCAATATCTGTTATTTTGTTATCTTTTTTAAGTTAATTAGGGTAATATTTAAAGGGTGATCCTAGTGTCAGGTAATGTTCCAGACAATGTGTGGATGTCATGAGCGAGGTATGGCAGCCACCCCACCACCTCCCCACATTGAGACATTCACACACACACACACACACACACACACACACACACACACACACACACACACACACACACACACACACACAAACAAGGACAGTCACCCAAAATCAATTATATCACTGCAGTCATGCACAGATGCTATCACACACATACAAGTTGCTTATGGCCTACCTTGACATGACAAGACATTCTACATCATACCCCACTCAAGCATTGTAGACAAGCTCATGAGATTACATGTAGATTCCTATGTCACCCACTACTAGACAATCAGCTGGCTTACAGATAAATCCCAATAAATCTGCAAAAAAAATCAGTCAGTAGCAGAGTCAGCAAGTGCTTGGGGCTGGGACAGCTACTTTTTGACATCTTCTTCTCTGAAGTAAAGTCTAATGTCACTGACCTCTGGATGACCAAGTTCACAGGTGATTTTAAACTAGACACATTCATAGAATCCACAAAAGACATGGATACTCTCTAAGAAGACCTGATACAAATTAATAACTGGTGCCAGAGTCATGGCCTAAAATTCAATGCCAAGAAATGTTTAATAGTAACCTGGGTAAGACAGACATTTCAGGAGTAGGCTTTTGTGAATTCAGTATTTAACACTATCATTTAGTACAGGGGGAGTCCGTCACCATACAGGAGGCACTCAAGGTGGAAGTAATGCATTCTGTCTAAGCAAGGCAGTATTTGCCTAGTCAGTACATGTTCTTTCATCTGTTGTCTGATGGAGGAATATAAACCTGGATGTATTTATAATAAACAACTTTACTTTCATTGTAATAACTGACATGGGAACTTTAAGAAATACCAATGCTGATATATTGGAATTAAAAAGAGAAGGGAATAAACTTATTTGCATAAACACAATAAATAGTAATATGTGGGATGAAAAACTGAAGTGACTAGAATCAGAAACAAAGAGTGAGGGGGAGGGTGCATACTGAGTTACAATGTGTGAAAAATAAATCAAAGCTGCATTAACAATGATATACTTGTTTAAAAAATTATTGCAGACAACATGGATAAATCCTCCAGTTGCAAGAGACGATTTACAGGAAGCAAATACAGACAACAGTACAATAAAAGGTAAATGGTCCAGGACCATACATCTCAAATGTCCCTGATTTTGCAGAATGCTCATGATTGTTTTATCTTACTTTTGACCTCTCCCTCATAACCTTTCAGGCAATTCCTAGTATTTACTGTTAAGTCAATAATGTGAAAGTTTACACTTGCATTACTATTGCTTAGAAAATGCACATTGCTTCAAAATGTCTTATTTTATGGGCATCACAGTGCTATATAAAAACAAAACATTTTATTTTTGTGGCCTTTTTGATACCATTATTTAAGAATTTTGTTTTCTCAGGAATCCCTGAAAAATGAAATTGGTAGGTTTACCAGACCATGTGTTACCATTTTTAGGTAATGAGGATTAAAATTTGAGATAGAAAAAGGCTATGGTGCAGCAAAAATAAGTGTCCCATTATGAGTAGGTAGATGGTACAAGGCAGCAGTACATGAACTTTGTCGCCTGCTGTGAGCTATCAATCATGGCAGCAAACAGCTCAAATTACCTTTGCCACTTTGATGGATACGAAGGGGAGGTGTTTAGGGAGAGGGGAGATGAGATAAAGGACAACAACTCAGGCATAACAAAATAATGGAAATTAGCCACTTTTGAAAGAAAAAGAAGTAACAAGCACTGAGAATACTTTTCTGTGTGATTATCCACCTTCATCAGCATACTAAACAATCTTGCACCCCTTAGACAAAAGAGAGTAAAGACCAACCATGCCAGTTGGCTAAGAAGATCTACTAAGGATCTCATGAAACACAGGGTCAAATCATGAAAAATCTGGCAAAAAAACAAAAACCCATCTGACCTCACCCAATACAAACAGCTCTGAAATCATGTTAAGCTCCTAGTACTACAAAACAAAAAAGAACACTACCTTATATTACAAAATCAACACATGCAAAACCCAAAGAAATTCTGGAGCTCAGTCAAATCTCTTTATTAAACCCAGGCTCTAGTAATAATCCTTGCCCAGACCCAAATAAAATACCCACTGAAATTGCTGCAACCTTCAACTCCTATTTCATAGATACTATAGCTAGTCTAACCGCTACCTTTCCTAAGAACAACTTGTCCTCCACAGACCTCTCCACAGCTAACACTAGTACACCCCCTATTCCCAACTTTACTCTGTCACCTATACCCACCGCAACTATTAAAAAATTGCTTCTAAAACTCAAACCATGCACAAACACCCCTGACAATATGCCCACCAAATACCTGCAAATCTTAGCCAACTCAATCACTTACCCTATCAGCATACTTCTCAACAGATCTGTCCCAGAATCCTATATGCCTATCATCTGGAAAAAAGCTTATATCCTCCCTCTACACAAGGGGGGGCCCAACATAGACAACACAAACTTCCATCCCATTGCTATACTATCACCAATGTCTAAAATTCTGGAAAAATGTATTCATTCTCAACTTCTTCACCATCTGACTCACAAACACATCCTCTCCCCACCCAATATGGATTTAGGCCAGGACATAGTACCATCACTGCCCACATATCCTTCATGGACTCTCTCAGCTGAGCCCATGACGCTGGTAAAATTGTATCTTCACTATTTCTTGATCTGTCTAAAGCTTTTGATACTATATCCCACTCTCTCCTTCTAAGAAAACTCTCTAACATAGGTACCTCACCTCAAACTCTAAACTGGTTCACTAATTACCTCACCAACAGGCAACAATCAACTAAATGGCAGAACTCTTTACTCCCTTTTCCTAAACACCACCACTGGTGTTCCTCAAGGCTATATTTTAGGGCCACTTCTGTTTAGCATATTTATCAATAACTTCAATACTGCACTCTCTCAAGGCTCAGTCATCCAGTATGCAGATGACTCTGCTATCATCTGCACTGCAAACAACTTCTAAGAACTACAACTCACCCAAAACACCCTCGCCTCCACCAAAATGTGGATGTCTAATAATCATCTTGTCCTGAACACCAACAAAACCAAACTAGTAATTTTTGTCCCCCAAAACTTCACACCCCTACAAAAAGAGAACTTCACCATTCAATCCCTGAATGGTACCACCATTGGCATTGTACCTGGCACAAAACTTGTAGGTTTCATCATAGACACAAAACTCATATTCGACCTGCACATCCAGTCCAATGTCAAAAAGACACATCAAAAGCTTGGCACTCTCTGCTGACACAAACATCTACTCAGTGCATCAGCCCAACTTTCCCTTGCCTCTTCTTTTCTATTACCCTCTCTTTTATATGGTGCCTCCCTTCTCATCAACATTCAGTCTTCCCTAAAGTCCAAACTAGACTCATGCTACAACAAAATTGCTAAGTTTCTAACTAATGGCCTTGTAACCTTTTAGTAAGGTATCTTCGTGGATATTCCAGTTGTTGCATGCATCAGGAGAGATACATGCCAAAGGGGGAATTATACTAGATACGTATCCAAACTATTCTATGGAATGACAACCATAGGCTAACCTTAACAAGACTCTTTTTCAAAAATTAGAATCTGCATATTAAAAAATAACCTAATTTGTAGCTGTAGCACAAAACACGTTGCATGCATGTGACACAGCATAGGATGAAAGTCTTTCACTATTAAAATCAACAATATCCAACTCACATTTACTCATGGAATTGTGTAAAATTGCTAATGTTCCTCACCGTCTTCTATGCTCAATCATAACAAACTACTGTGGCCCCTTAGATCATCCACTAATAATCTGTTAACAATAAAAAACAAAATATACAAAAATAGCTGACCAAGCTTCCAACCCCTTTTAATCTCAGCTATGGAAGCCAAAACCTTAACATCTACATGAACTACATGACATAACTTCCTTAAAAATATGTATATTCTAATTCAACTCAACACTAACTTGTTCCATATGTGGCATCACCTAGTCTTCCCATATTTCACTGTATTCCATGCACAATTATACACTACTTTCAGACATGTCATACGTTTTGCTTCTTGTTCCACTTTTTCTGACTCCTGTTTTGCTAATGCCTTTATTACACCCGATGCCTGCCTTCCTTTTCGCCATCCTGCTCTGTCTTATCACCATAGCTGTTCTTTTCATCCTTCTCCCCTCCCTAACCAAGACAGACTTTTCTACAGCCTTTCTTCCCATAAATATTATGTAAACGTGATTTTGTGACAAAGTGTTGACTAATGTAACCTACTGCAATTTTCTTATTGACTGTATTTTCAACTATTTATTGTTTTTGCCCTAGATCCACCTCTGAAAAAAGGCACTGCCCAGTGCATCTAACATAGTTACAAAACATACACATATATATGCATAAATATACAAATAATATTAGGAGTAGAAATGACGTGACCAAGTTGTTGTTAAATAGTGCATTCACCTTCTTTAGCCACAGTAATGAAGTCCCCAGGATATAAGCTGGAAGAAGGATATAGCAGACAAATTCATGGAAGATATGGAAAAATGGAGATGTCTAAGGTTTTGTTACAGTAAATAGACAACATATTCAGCAAATTTCAGTTTACTGATTTTCATTGATTGAAAATGGAAAATCAAAATTGTTCTACAAAGTGGGGGGAGGGCTCCCTGACCCATATGGAGGCACTGCTAACAACAGTCCTTATCCTTTGTATGTAGCTGTACGTTTATAGCAGATTTTGTTAAGGGTGCACAACAGCAATAAGGGCCTAAAACATCCACAAACCAGCTCTTCCTGACTACTCTGTATTCTTCATGCTACAGACTCACACACCGTACTGCTGGCCTGCCAAATATAGCCAAGCATTTGGTAAACTCTTCAGTGAACTAAATGTTATTAATCTCTGGTCTACCAACTTTTTCTTCTAAGCATTTATTTTATTTTGCATTTTGTGAGCAAGTTATCACAACTGGGCATGACATAACCCACTTCACTGAAGGCCATGGAAGAGAAGGTTGACATATCACAATATTACAGTAAACAACTTGGGTACATACATGGAAACAGGAAAAAAAAATAGCATAGACATAGCAACTGATTAGCAGCAGACCGAAACACATTCACAAGTTATTTAAGTTGAGACATATAATGAAATCCAGTGCATTCAATTCACAAAAGTGGACAGCACTATCAATAGTACTTTATGACGACAGAGTAAGACTATATAGCAGCTGGCATTTGGACTACTTTTATGAAATATTTTTTATCCATAATCATTGCCAAAATTCCATCTGATAGTGTTTATGGTTTAACATGAAAGTCTGAAGATTGACAACTTGTCTTAGAGGAAGAGGTATATTATTCCAGATTTTGTACACATCTAGTATAAGGCATATCCTACTGCTGCATTATGGGATTTATTTATGGTGAAAAACGTAAGTGTAGGGCCTTACTGAGATGGAAGTACAGATGCATATCTTTTAGGGCTGGGCATTTCTGTGGAATACAGATTATGTTATAGGTAACTATGAGCTAAGAGCAGTTGAGTGCGTGCCAGAATTCTGCCCAGTTTAGGTGTCTGAGGTCCAGGCAGTGTCTGAATCTCTAAGAGGAGTTAAAAGCAAATTTTGTTGTTTTGTTTCAGCATTGTTCAAGTTTTGTTATTTGGGATTTTGTAAGCCTGTGAAGGTTTGAGAACAATACAGCAGTGTCTGGAGTAGATATGTTTTACTGTTATTCATTTTGCTCTGTCTTTGAGGTCTGACATAGATCTATACAGAAGGCCATGTTTTTGTTTACTGCTGCATGGATGTGGTGATCAAATTTTGAGTTGTCATTTATTATGATTCCTAAAAGCTTAGTGTATGCTGCTAAGACAATCATTACATATTTAGTGATGCAATACTGAAGATGTTTTTACTTTGTGAGTATGGTTTAGATGTAGAAATTATCATTTTTTGGGGAGAGGATAGTAGATATTGTGAGCTGTCTAGCCAAGACTCTAATATATGTATACATATATATATATATATATATATATATATATATATATATATATATATATATATATATATATATATATATATGTGTGTGTGTGTGTGTGTGTGTGTATTTGTGTAAAGGATTTTTAGGTCGTCTCTTGTAGTATAAGTAGGTTTGGAGCAGATTAATGTAGAATTATCTGTATATTGAATCAATGTAGCATGCTCAGCAGCTGAAGGCAAATAATTTATGAAAGCACTGAAGAGTGGGCCAGATATGGACCCTTGTGGTACTCTTACAGGAACAGGTAGAAAGGTTAAGGATTAATTAGTATGTTTGGTTGCTTCTAACCTAGGAGAGCGGAGTGAGGAAGAGAATAAAGGACTTGAGCTTTTGTAACAGTTTTGAGTGGGACACTGTGTCAAATGATTCTCACATGTCAAGAAATAGAGAACTATATACCCATTGCTTCTGTGTTTGTTGATGTTTTTTATGAACTGTAAAAGAGCAATAGTGGTACTGCAATGTGGGAGGAGCTGTGTTGTGCTGCAGACAGAGTATTATTATTGAGATAACTGAATAGTTAAGTACTCATTTTTGAAGAATTTTGGAAATGGGTGAGGGTACAGCAATTTGTCAGTAACTGGAGTACTCAGTGGATGGTCCCCTGTTATGTAATGGTAATACACTGGCCTTCTTCCAGATAGCAGGAATATGGCATTTTTGATGGCTGTATTTATTATTATAGAAACTGGAATGTCAAAAGTATCAGTGGCTATTTTCAGATATACAGGTAGGAGGTCATCCACAGTTAATATGGTGGTTTTATTTTGAGGAGATTGTTTGTAGTCAGTGTAGAGACTGGTTTTAAGGAGGAGTAATTTGTTAGGCAGTTGGACTGGTGCAGGGGAAAGGAGCTGATGTTGGTACTATCCTTATAAAATGAGGATATAGTGAGGCACTCTGATGTCCCACTCACCAGGCTGAACAAGGAGAAAATGACAGTCAGCTGCCTGTCAGGTGCCAGGATCCACCACATAACACATGCACTCAAGTCACTCCACAACAAGTACAAATATGACTCTGTCATTGTCCATGCTGGAGTGAATGACTTGAGATGTACCTCCCTGGACTACATGAAAAGAGACATGGAAGAGCTCTCAGATCATGTGGCCCAGGCAGATATGACCCTAGCACTCAGTAGCATCCTGCCTTCACCCAGAATGATACCACAGTATAAGGACAAAATGATTGACTTCAACAATTGGCTAAGCTTCTTCTGTCATTCAAAGGGGATTCAGTATCTGTCTGCCTGTAAAGACATGATTGACAAACCACAATGCTTTGCCAGAGATGGTCTGCACCTGTCACCCCTGGGATTCAGGTTACTGGCTAAAACTCGTCACCCCTATAGTGCCTTTTTTAGGCAAGGTTCAAAGGACAAAACCACCACCATAACAGATACAAGCATGCAAAATCTGAAGGTAATGCTACTCAATGCTAGAAGTCTAAACCTCAAAATGCACTCTCTTGAGGCACTCCTAAAAATGGAGAACATCGATATCTGTGCAGCAACTGAGACCTGGTTCAAGGCTCCAGAGAGCACCCCTGCAATACCAGGCTACAACTCTTATCACACTTTTTGGCCACAAAACCAAGACCAAAACACTAAAGGTGGAGGAGTGTCCATATTCACCAAGGATATTCACACCTCCAAGCTAGTTGCCCAACACAATGCATCTGAAATTCTCCAGGTGCAACTAACACTAGGTAAGACTGCAATCCAAATTGTAGCTTGCTACAGATCCCCCACCATGCCCCAAGATTCTCACTACACCTTTCCAAACATACTGGGAAATATTAAGATACAACCGAACACCTTAATACTGGGTGATTTCAACTACCCTGTCATTAACTGGGAAATCTACTCGGGTACCAACTGCTTTTCCCAACGGTTCTTGGAATTCATAAATTCCAAAGCCCTGGATCAACAAATCCATTATCCCACCAGGGGCTCCAATATCCTAGACCTGGTCATTACCAACATGGGAAATAGATGCTCCACAACAGTGACCACCCCCTCATTGGTCAGGTCTGATCATAAGCAAATTACCCTTGACATCCACATCCCACCCCTACCCCCCAGTAAGGAAACCTCCTTAAAAAACTTCTCCAAAGCCAACTTCATGCTACTGAAGTCAGAAGTGACAAACTTCACGACACCCATGCAGACAGGATCTGAAAGTTCTACTGCAGAATCCTACACTAAGGCACTGTATGAGCACATCCACTCATGCATTAATTAAGCCATCCCAAATAGAACCAAGATGCTCTTCTCCAAAAAAAGGAAGCCAATCTGATGGTCCCCTGCTATAAACAAACTATACAACAGAAGGAAGAAACTGTTGCAGAAAAGAGGAAAATCCCAGTATGCAAAAAACTCCCTCACCAGCCTCAGTAAGAAGCTGAGATCCCTCATAAAATCCTCAAAAGCTAGTTATGAAAATAAAATTGCCATAGATTCTAAAGACAACCACAAGGCATTCTATAGTTATGTCAAGAATATATGGCAATGCTCAGATCTGCTCTGAGCTACAACAGAATGGCATTAACTATACTGATCCCAAGGATATTGCCAATATCCTGGCAGATCAATTTAGTGCCAACTTCACCCCCCCTCTCACTCCCAAAAGGGCCCATCTCAATACCAAAAGATTGCCAAATTCCGGTAATCACGGACACACAGGTAGAAACCGCACTCTCCAAAGCTAAGAATACAGCATCCATGGGACCAGATGACATCCTGGGTTGTGTATTACATGCACTACAAAATGAACTGGCACGTCACCTAAGTGTTATGTTTAATCATAGCCTTGCCCCAGGCTTTGTGCCCACTGAGTGGCGCACAGCTACAGTTATCACACTCCACAAGGAGGGATCCACCTTGGTGTTAAGAGAAAAAGTTTTAAAAACATATTGTTATTTGTCTTTTTCCTGTTCTTGCAAAATGAACATGTTATTTGTTGGGATATGCCTATCAAAGATGGGCCTCATCTGTGAACAAAATGCAGCATTGCTTATGAACCTGAATAATATCTGTTTTCTGCATTTCAGAATAAAGAGATTTGGTTATAGCTCAGTGAAGCCTGGGATAAGGACGCACGGCTGAGTAAGAGTTAATTTACTGGGGCAGGCTGTGTGTCCTGGAAAATTTGAGCTACCATTGTTGAATTGAACATTCTGTACTTCTTGAACATTCTGTACTAGCTGTTGGTTTGAGGTAATTTGTGATAAACATGTTTATCCTATATGTTTTTCATAGCCAACTGTCAACGGTCAGAAATGTAACAAAAAGTTGTTTTGCTTGCAGTATAAAAGTTGATGTCAGTAAACAAGTTGATCAGATCAGAGGAGTTGGCCAACATGCTGGGTTAATCTGGTTAACTGTTAATAAAGGAAAATTCATCACCTGAGACAGATGTGACTCATTTGAATTTTTTCTTCTGACACTTGGATCCCAGGAACTACTGTCCCATCAGTCTGACAAGCCTCATCTGCAAGGGCATGGAACGCATTATCATGGAACTTCTAAACAAGGACATTGGCAACCTTCAAACACTGGAACCCACCCAGTTTGGATTTGAGAAGGGCCATTCTTGTCTCCTGAATCTTATTGACTTCTTCGAATCAGTCTCCAGAGCTGTGGACGAGGGTAAGGCGGTCCATACAGCCTATCTGGACCTCGCCAAGGCCTTCGATACCATCCCTCACTCTGGAATCATAGATAAATTTACTAAGCTGGGAATATATCCCTACATCACTCGATGGGTTGCCAACTGGCTTACTGACAGAACCCAGACTGTAAAAGTAGCCAACTCCAAATCCAGCTCCAGACAAGTGACAAGTGAAGTACCTCAGACTTCAGTCCTGGACCACTCTTGTTTGGCATCTACTTCTCTGAAGTACAGGCCAACACTAAGGGACTCTGGCTAACAAAGTTTGCAGATGACTGCAAACTGGGAGGCATTATTGAATCCCCAAGTGATGTGGATATTCTATAAAAGGGCCTTGCAGAAACAGATGCCTGGTGCCAGAGCCATGGGCTCAAGCTTAATACCAAGAAATGTATAGTTATCCCCTTTGGAAAAAAACATATATCATGAATTACCACATAGGTGGCAGTACACTAAACATCAAAAGTGTGATGAGAGACTTAGGGACACAGGTGGACTGTGTTCTCACTTTCGATAACCACATTGCCACAACAGTCAGGAAATCCTTCTGTGTGGCACACCTCATCACTATGGGCTTTTCATCCAGAAAAAAAGGAGGTCATTGTCCCACTGTACTCATCCCTCATTAGACCCATTATAGAGTATAATGCCCCATTTGGTATGTACCTCACAAGACATCTGCAACAGCTGGAAAGGCCACAGAAATACCTCAATAAAGGAATCACAGGGCCTAAAGCAGATGCCATATGCTGACCGTCTAAAAAAAACTCCAGCTATACTCTGTGGCATATCATCTACTCAGATGCAATCTCTGCTTAACATACAAGGCCATGTCAAGCCCTGAGCTGTTGGACATGCTCCACTTAAAGAAATCCCAATCCCTCAGAGCCACATGCTCCAGGGATCTAAACCTTGTCATCACAATGAACGAAACATGCTGGAGGGATAGGTTCCTGACCCAGAGACTCCCCATACTCTGGAATAGACTGCTCATACATGTCAAGCAGAGTGCCTCATTGGCCCTCTGCAAAATGAACCTTGATGATTGGATGGGAGATAGGAAATTCACCCCGGGGATCATGTCAGTGGCCCTGCTAGACAGGGGTCCAGAGAAGTAAATATTGTGGGAAGAAATATCCAGGGAATTGTTATGGCTAGGCTTGTATAGGCCCTAGGGCCGATAGCCTAGTACCAACCTATGAACCTATGAGCCTATGACATTATGGCATGTATGAAGTATGTATTACATTAATCAGCAGTTTTTGCTGAATGATATTTTGATGATAGATTTGGTTTTGAGGCATGGCCCAAATTTAGTAGGTTTCTTATGGATGTCCATAATAGTTTAAGATTTCTTTAATTTAGTTTGTGAAGGTTGCAATAGTGATATTTTTTGTCTAACCTGAAGTCTTGTTTGGCAATGTTTCTGAGGTTTCTCAAGTGTTGGAAGTTTTCCTGAGTTTTTTGGGTTATGCCATGCTTTCCAGGTTTTGTCTTTAGTCTCATGAACTATTTAGTTTTGTAGGACAGTCAATGATCTCGGTTTATTTATTTATTTATTTGTTTGTGTTTTCTAATAAGCGGGGCATGCCTATTTCTTACACTGTTTGAAATTTTACTGAATTTTAGAATGGAATTATCACCTAATGGAAGTACTTTAGCATAGTTCAATTCTGCAGTTTTAATATGGACATTAATGAGTTTGAATTTAAGTTGATTATCTTGTGAACTATGTTATAATGGTAGTTTTTAGTAGGATACATGGGTAGTCTGTTTACAAATCTGTGAAAATGATCAGTAAGGATTTCAAGTGCTAACAGTAGAGGAGATGTTACCAGAGCATGAGGTAAGTATCCATTCTAGACCTGATACTTTGGCCGAGGATTTATTTTATCTTGGTATATTAATAAATTGTGTAAAATCATAAAGGTTAATATTAATATTAAGAATGTCAGATATTGTTTGGGACCAGTCAGTGTTTAAGTCTTCTGTAATTAGCATTCCATGTGATATACTGGAAGAAGCCCAGGAAAATATGCCTTCAACAGTACAGCCATTATTGCCACGGGGAATGTATACAACAGAAATACACAATATTTTGTGTGAGTTTACTTTGAGAAAGGGAATGTGAAGTTCTGTATTGTTAAATTGCTATGTATTATGCTAATAGAGGTAAAGATCAAATGTATTGGTGTATATAATGGAAACACACCTAGCCTTATTATATCTTGGTATGAGAATTTAATTACCCTTGATATCAGATTTTAGGAGATTGCAGTGACTACCAAGATGTCAGGAGTATAATGAACTATACATGCATGTAGGTCAGTTACTTTGTTGCACATATTCCTTAAGTTAGTCTTAATGAGTCTCACCCCAGTGTTTTTTGTATTGATGTTTAACAATAGTGAGATGAAATAGCTTGGTAGAGTTGCATAGGTAGTTATTAGGTATGCAGTCTAGGACTCCATTAAGTAGCCTAGCCCAAATTCCCAGGTGCCCATAAGCATTCCCTATTTAAGCAACTTGATCGTATTATACAATAGGCAAATAAAGATGGGAATATTTTAAATGCTGTGCTCTTGGAACAGGAAGCAGCTCATTTACAAGTCAGTGTTTTAGTCATCTGTGCTGTCAGATCTAGTTTCATGCACAATGTCAGGATTTGGTTGAATGTCACCATAGAGCTGTAGTGTAAAATCAGTGAATTGACATGGAACTAGTAATTTTTTATGGTTGTTGTTGTACGGATTTACAGTATGGGTCTTTTAGTTTTATATATATATATATATATATATATATATATATATATATATATATATATATATATAAATCTTTATATATGAATATTATTACATATGAATGCATGGGAGTAATAGACACTGTAAAGGAAAGGTTGTGTAAGTAGTAGGGATTTGGGGGTGAAGTCATTGATGCATTTCAAGTACAAAAGTGTATAGTAAGCTTCCAGCTTGGAAAGTATAAGTAAACAGATGAGTTGGAGTAAATAAGCTGACATGGTGCAACCAGTGATTTGTGATAGTAGTTAGATAATTGTTAGGTGGGTAATGAGAGCTTGCATGTGTTATACTGGGCTTGTGCATATTAGGATATTATACTATATTTTACCCAGAAGGGTCAGTCTTGGGAGAAGGATAATGATGGGCAGTGGATGAATATGAGTGGGTAAGTAGGATTGGTTGAAGGAAAAAAGTTGTAGGAGATGATTTAAAAGAGTCTCAAATGGTAGTGTGGCATGGAAATGGAATCAGGTGGAATAATATGAGTAGATATATCTGGCCTGCAGTGGTGCTATAGATAGAGTAGAATGGGGTGGGTGGGAATTGGGCTTAGGGGAGCAGGGCCCACTCCCCCAAGACTGTCTGCATGTAGAAGAGGAAAAAAAGAAATGCAATTTGTGAATCTGAGTGAAGCACAATAAGACTAAGAAGGTAAGTCAGCATTGTAAAGTTAGATTAAACTAGACTGTATGAAACAGTTCTATGGCTGGCAGAAAAAGCAGTACTTTGTCTGAAAGAATAAAAAAGCAAGTACTATGCTCATACCTTTACCAGAGGATGACCACAGCTGGAAGAATGACACAACACTTATACTTATTCAGATGGTTTTATTGGTCATGACATCCTAAATAAAAGATGTGACTCACTGTAATACCAGCATGGGAGAAGGGGAGAACAGAGCACATCTATTTGCAAGGACTATGTAAAACATCTGTGAAGATGTTTTAAGCAGAATAAGACTATGTAAGATAAACCAACTTCTTGAAGTATTTAAAAAAGGACAGTGGCTTTTAGTAGCATTTCACATATGTTTTTGTTGGTGATGCAAAACAAAACAAAAATGGTGTTAGGAGGAGTTGCTAACATTTACTGATAGCACAAAGAAGCCTATACCTCACTCTGAATATCACACTCAGGAATCAGAGGAGAATTAAGTACATGGTTGGATTTGGATTTGGAGAAAGGCTTCCTGCTCTTTATATGTATTGAAGCTGTATTATAAAAGCAATGTGCTCCTCCAGCTGTGTCTGTGTTTCTCAACTTAGCGTACTGGTAGTAAAGACCTTCACTGTTTGCTTTAAATGAACAGCACATTTTATAGCTATATATGTGTTAGGTCACATGAAGCTGTCCGTACATTTAATTATTTTTAGGTGCAAAGCTAGCTTCTTTTAGTTCTGGGACAACAGTAAACAAATCACAAGTGATTAGCCTAGAAGGAGAATTGGTATGCTGGAATCTGTGTTTATATTTTTTATCCCTGATATTGTATATGAGAGTCCAACCACACTGTACTGCATCTCCTTTGTTGCATCTACTAATATAGAAGATAAAGTTGTTTTTTTGTTTTATTTTGCTGTCTTTGTTTTATTACAATGTATTAATCTCTGTTTTTACTGTGGAGCTTTTCTCCCCAGGCCTCCGCTGAAAATGGACATATATCCAGTCAGACTATCCCGGTCAACAAATGTAAAATAAAATAAATAAAATAAATAAAATAAATAAACATAAAATAAAAGTTGGGTAGTGGCTGCAGATAGTGTTTGCAGCGGCTGATGTTAAATCTAAATTTTTAAGGTACAAAGTTAACCAAAAGAGAAAGACAGCAGTGCCAACCAAAGGAATTTTTTGTGCTTAACCCCATGACAGTAGTTAGTAACTGGATGGTGACCACCGATAGTGTTCATAGTACTTGACCTTTACATTACCAAAGGATAACCACAGCTGGGGAAATGACAGGATGCTAATACTAATTCAGACTGTTTTACAGTCATGGCACCCTAAAAATAAAACAAACAAAAAAAGAAAAGTTTCTCCAGTACTGTCTACACATCATCCTGATGCTTAAATCAAGCTTGTCCAGATACATTTTAGAGAAATCTTTCCAAAATAATTGTTGTCTGCTATGCATTATATTGTTGGGCCATCTGGTTCTCTTGAAGGAGATGCATGAAACTGAAAATCCCTAGAATTATACTGAGGTGAGGGCTACTGGATCATTTGTAATTTAAGAGCATTATGTGTGTGGCATTATGTCAGCTACCTACAAAATTATGTTTAAATGAGAATAATCAGAATATAGTCTACTTAGATGAACAAACGTGCAAGACTGCGTGAGTGATGACACTGCTACTGTAGATCCTGTGGGTCAGTGTTCTAGTATATTCTATTGTTTTATTTCATACTATTCTGCTAAGAAAAGTGTGTGTGAAATTTGCAAAACATAGGAACTGGGATGCAAACGTAACAGAGACCTTAGAAGTTTTACAGCCCACATATTGTGCAATTCACTTTCTGGCATGTGCTATTACCAGACTTATCATAAGCATTGTAATTGCAGAGAAAAAAGTATTACAGGAGTTAGATTCAGAAAGTATGTTCAAACTCATTAGAAATCAGTATATGTGTTAGTACAAAACTCTTATTAACCAGAGAATTTAGCTTATTTGTGTGCAGGGAAACAAGTGAAAGCTCTATATCTCAAACAGAAGTCTAAACCCTTTTAAGTAAAATCTCCTTTTAAGTAAAATCTCCTATTTGTTTGATTTAGTGCTTACAATAACCCAAGCTGTGGTAATTGTTCAATGCTTTCTATAATTTAAGGCCTACAGAAAGTGTTGTAGGGAGAAACAGTACAGTCAGAGAATTATACAAGTTACCGAATAGCTTGCAGTGAAGCTCTTACTCAAATAGCATAGCTTGAGAAAAGTTGTCAGTCTTGGGACTGTTTGCTTCATGCAGAATGAGACTCAAAGGGAGGGTTCTACCCTATATCTAAGTACTTTAAAAACACACATGCTTACTTATAAACTCATTACAGGTAAACATTTATAAGTATGTCCTGTCCTGGAGGCATAATTGATGACCAACTAAAATTTGACTGCACATACAACAGGCCATCAAAAAAAACCACCAAAATTTTGGACTACTTTATAGGAACAAAACATTTCTCACTACTGCCACTAAACGCAGTCTTGCGCAGGCATTTCTCTTACCAAGTTTTCTGTATGCTTCTCCCATCCTTACCAATATCCAAACTACCTCAATGCAGAAACTGGAACAAATTTACAACAAAATTGCCAGATTTATTCTAAACCAAGTACTCTCTTCACATCACTGCCACTCACTAAACAAACTTCAGTGGCTGGAATTTTCTGCACCTTCACCTACAATCGCAACTCCACACTACCTTTTCCATACTCAACGATCCCTCTGCCTGCCCTGCTCTCGCCCCCCATTTTACTCCCTACTCTCCCCGCAGCCTCTCTGGAGTGCTGGTCAGCATCTTCTCTCAGTTTATAAACCCATTTAGATACCTTCATAGATATTTTTATTATTTTTCTAAAAATTGTAACATGCAATAGGTTCTACACAGGTTGGTCTGATTATTGTGTTTTAGATCGCCTCCATTCTATGTGTCACATAGTTCTTAATTATATTTGTATTTATATATATATGGTTTTGTGCAGGTCAGGTTATGTAACATAGTAGTTGTAAACCAATGGCCGGGGTTGTCGGTTAATCAGACCGTCCGGTATGTTAATTCCAGCCGTGTTGTTGCCTAGAAGCCTAAGTTCGCTTTGACTTTAGGCATTCACTTATTGTGTTGGAAATACACATTATTCACAATTTAAGTAATGCGCATTTGCGTTTTAAGTAAATCATTGTAGCTATTACAACTAATTTCCTAAACCCTCAGTGTATATTTGATATTAAATCCTGCAGGCTTTATTCAGTTTATGAGTATTTTACGTGCATTTTGGCTCTTACATATGTTCTTTAATGTTTAGTGCCACACGGCACTTTTGAGCATCAACTTGAAATGCATGTAGTTAATTGCAATACGGTTGTTTACATTAATTGCACCACTTACTAGCAATTGTTAATTATGATTTACTTGTTTTTGCCATCTGTGGCTATATGCCTTTTAAGGTTGCCATGGAAAGCATCCTGTGGCTATGCCCCTTTTAAGGTTGCCATGGGATTTTCCTCATTATTTTATCAACATTTGTTTTTTTAACATTAAAGTTGTTGTTTTGTTTTTTCTCTCCTCTATGTGTGCAGTCCGCATTTTTAGCAGTTTTAAATTTTAGTAGACTACTATCAGTGCAAACCTTAATGTTCATAATTTTTTTTCTTTTGTTTTTCTCTTTATAATTAATTTTGTATTTGCAGTGTTGTTTTTTTAATATTTTTTGTCCTGTATGTTTATCTTTGCTTATGTTTGCTGGGGCTCTTTCCCCTTAGGTCTCCACTGAAAATGGGTTGCTTCCTATTAATGCAATGCAAATAGTTAATAACCTTCTCTTTTTTTTACAGTTATTTTGTATTGTGATTGCTATTTAATATTTTTATATTATCCCTTTATTTTTACTTATGTTTGCTGCAGCTTTTCCCCTCGGGTCTCCACTGAAAATGGATTTGTTTGCAAACTCACTTGGACTAACCTGGTTAACAAATGTGAAATAAATAAAATAATAAATAAATATGCCTAGGCATCAAATACCTTCTATTTGCTATTATTTGGTATAATGAGAAGATGAAATGTGAGTATTTATAATATGACATTACATTACTCAATGGGCCATGCTTGAAAGAACTTTTTTTCTTCTTGCAAATACAGTAACATTATATTGTCTACATCAATATAATGCATAGCAGATGTATTTGGAGGTCTTCACAGCCAGTATGTTAAGTCGAGAAACATAAACACACAGCTGGAGGAGGACATTATTTTTATAATACAGCTTCAATACACCTAATGTGTCTCTTTTTGTGTTCAGCAGAGCAGGAAGCCTTTCCCCAAATCCAACCATTGTATGTGAGTACTCATCATGTTGGATGGCCTAAAGATATAAACATAGACAGGAAAGAAAGCTAGAGAGAGTTAAATGCAGCATTGCTGAACAACTAAATGCCTTATTGAAACATTACTCCCTTCATTAAAAAAAGCTTCATCAGCCGCTCATATGCCATTATTTTCTGGATTAATTTCTACTTTCCCAATCTAGTGCTCTCCTCACTCACACATCCATGGGACCTTTCTCCTGTGCCTGTCTGTAAGAATGCCTGTCTTCTACTTCCCACTGCAGCATGTCTTCACAATGTTTCCTTCTAGTCCTCATTCTGCTTTCGTCCTTCTCCTCCTCTCTTGGTCCTCCCAAGTCACTAATCTGTCCCAGGTCTTCCCTCTGCAGGCACTTTATCTTTCAAAACTTTTTCTCCAGACTCCTATACCACTCTTTGAGGTCACAATTCTGAGTATTTCTGTTTCTATTTGTGATCTTTCTTTCTTCCGGCAGGCATGTTTGTGTTCCCTATAGCTAACTATCTGCACCAATTGTTATCCTTCATTTTCCAGTCTATTGCTCATTTCTTTGGGTGGAACCACGTCAGGCCCCCTCTACTCTGCTTACTCAGGATCTATAAGATCAACAGGCATTTCTTCTGCTCTGCCATTCAAAGCATTTAAGACATATGCAACATTTTCAGGGGAATCATCTTTCCCTTCCCACCAATTTGTAAATGTGTTTTGCTTCTTCTTCATTCTTAGTGCACAACAAATTTATTTTCCAAATAACTTCTAAGATTGCTGGCTATATCTCCAACACTGCTGTTCTGCTTGTTTTAAATGCCAGGATGCTGTAAGCAGGCATTTTCATTTCAAATAAATATGTGGTACAAAGACATCTACTATTTTATTTCTATAGTCACCCATCACAAAGTCCTTCTTGAGTGAAACAATCTTAACAATCCATTCCATCAGCTTGTAACTATAGCATTTTACAATTAAGTGCCTTAGTCTGTCAGCATTTCCAGAAAATCTGACAACCCTGTGTACTCTGTTTAACTGCTTATCTAACCAATTAAGTTCATTCAGTTACATGCCATATCCATTATTTTACAATCCATATTCCTTCTTTACCATACAGCCCTTCCCTCAGCCCAATGACTCTAAAGTTTTTTCTGCATGGTCTGCATTCTAAATCCACCTGCTACTCTTGTAAAGTTTCTGTAAATGCATGTAATAGTTTTTATCTCATCTTCCTGCCACATTACTGCTTTTTTCACACAGTCACCTTTTGATGCATGCAGTAACATTTTTATGCTGTGTTTTTTGTTGTTTTTTATTATTATTGTTTTTATTATTGTCTTCTCCAAAATCCCTTACCTCCAAATTCAGGGGAATGAGCTCATATTCATTTCCTTGACATGCTGTAGGATCTTGGAATCTTTTCCTTCGATTTTAAAGACTTAGAAGCTCCACAGAGATTGTACTGGCATCTAAACCACTTTAGACACAACTTTTCCTAGGTATGGTTCACTAAAAACTCCAAACTTGATGAAAACATAACATTTGAATATACGCCAGGCACAGAGCTGCTGAGCTAGACAGCCATTTTGTACAGTGGCTTATTTGACACTCTGCTTTGTCCACTATTTTGAACTGTCTAAGATACTCATTTCTATTGCAAGTTGTCTGTTCAGCATCATTTGCTTTTTCCATATGTTCAGTGGCTATAAGCACTACATATTTTAATCTATCTTGCAATTTTGTAAAATGTCCTACCATGCTTTTAAAATGTGTGTTTTCTCTTCACAAGTTCATATTTTCATAGGTGTATACAAGGCTAAGGACCACAAGGACCTTTTTAAGCCTGGCCATGCACCCCAAATCTCTGACAAGTTCTGTTACTCTTGATACATGTAAGCAGGGGCTTAGAAGATGAATCATTTACATGCTGCTGTGTCCATTAGAGATGCAGGTGCCAAACCAGGGAAAAATTTCATCTTCTCCATCCAATTTCCAAAGTTACACTTGAAATTGGTTAGGGAGGAACTCTGCTTCACATGAATGGGGAGTCTGTTCCAGAGAAAAGGGGAAGGCTCTGGGATACATACCTGAATGTTCAGCAAGCCCTATTTATATCACAAGCAATGTTTAAGTCTTTAGAATGGGTAATTATGGCACTGTTTATTTTGCAGATTTGCAGGAGGTACATCAGGGTGGGGTCTGACAATGCCTTGCATGCCAGACATAGATCTCTCATCAATAGCCTGTAGGAGACAAAATAATGGGAAAGGGCTTTGAGGTGGTCTTCAAAGACCATGTTACTTATGCCCTGTATTCTTTTAATGAGGAACCTCTGTGGATATTCCATTTGCTGGATGTGCCTGGCTAGGTGCATACCAAAATGGGCATTGTATTCAATGATAGGTCTGATGAATGCTGAGTACAGACGAGCAATGACCTTTTTGAGCCTAGATGACATACCTTCATTTATAAGTTGTACAACATAGAATTAATTCCTCACTACTGTAGATACATGATGGTCAAAGGCTAGTTTACTGTCTGTGTCCCCAAGTCCCTGACTACTTGGTCAACTCTAAGGGGTGTGTTGTCAGTATGATAGCTACTGGGGTTGATGACTTCCTGAATGATACTGTTATGCATTTCTTGGCATTTAGTTTTAGTCCATGACTCTAACACAAGTTATTTGCCTGTGCCAGCCCTTTCTGGAGAACATTACAATCAGCGGGGGAGTCTATAACTGTGCATCATTTGCAATCTTCTCCAAATTTGGTCAGCAAGAGGTTCTTGACATTGATCTTGACTTCAGAGAAGTAAATGCCAAAAAGGAGTTGTGCCAGAACTGATCCTAGAGGGACTCCTCTTTTGAATTGCTTCTTTGTAGAGGTGGACTCCCCAGTTTTAACTTTCTTGGTTTCTTTTACTATATTGAGCAACCCTCAGGGGTCTACCATATAATAGCTCAAATTGACTGAAACCAGTTAAGACTTGTGGTACTTCTCAAACAGCAAATAGAATGTAACAAAGCAGTTAAATCAGTTTTTTTTATTGTTTTCTATAGATTTCTAATGCAAAGACTAACTAGCCCAGCTGTTTGTGTGTATGGTACACAGTTATTCTTAAGTACTTCACCTTAAATTGTATGGCTCATGTTATATAGCAAGTATTAAGCTACAGACCTTTGTAGTTGGATGTAACCTACTTACCATATACAATGCCAAATTATACAGTTTTGAAGCAAAACGTGTGGTGTCTTTATATTTTATTTTGTTGGTAAGAATGGTCCCCTGATTTATTTTCTCAGAGTTGAAAGTACCTGCCATGACATAATGAATGACTAAACCCACAATGCCTCATTACCTACATAAATGCATAAACTACTGTAGTTGCATGTAAAATACATCAGCATTAGCTTCTTTCTTCCCAGAAAGGTACATTCTCAACTAATACTTGCAGATGGAACATCTCCCATTGAAAATTAACACATAATGATGTCGAGAAAGCACAATGTAAATAAAATGCAGCTTTCTAAAGAAGTGGATATAAAGAAAAAATGAGTAAACAGTGAAATAAAAAAGTCACTAGACTTAGCAAAATCACTTGCAACTTTACCATGAGGAGAACAAAGGGAAAATAAATTACTTGTAAAACTGAAATGTTCCAAGCATACACTTACACCTATGTGATGTAGAATGTCCTTCCTCTAGCAATCTACACACATCTTGCTTTACAGAGCATTTTCTCTAAAGTAAACTTTAAAAGCATAAGATAAACAAATGCCAATAATTTGTGAATAATAAAAGCTATTAAAATTGTATAAATAATCATGTTATCAGTAAGAAGTATTCTTTACAATAATAGTGTATTCACAATCTTTTCCATAAATACTGTAAGATATTATAATGCACACAAACCACAAACTAAACTTTTACAGACAAGTTTTAATATATTGAAAACTATATAACCTAGGCATATATTGTTAAAACATTTGTTATCCAAACAAATGCTTTCACATGACAACAATAAATTCTTCTGTAAGTAAAGATTTATTGAGATAGTTACAGACATATGAAAACAGGTGCTTAATTGTACAGTTAGCAATACAAGTAATACTGGATATTTCTGAAAATGTACAGCTTACAATTATCAAATAGTTTTCTTCAATGATATCCAAGATTTGACCTGAGGTCATGCAACAGTTTGTTTGTCACTTGTTTTCTTGAACTATTAAGTACATGTGGAAATATTGCTAGTTTGCTTATTTTGATAATTACTAACAAACAACTAGCAATATTTCCTGTATAGTGAGATATTAATCAGCATTGACAGTGAATTGTATTGGCTCCCACACTGGTGTTTCACACCATACACCTCATTAAATTGCAGGTCTCTCTGTCAAGAAAATATGAATGTAAATATGAAAATATGAATAATAAATAGCAAACAAAGATTAATTTCTCCACTGCAGGACATTCTGGACTAACAATCTTAGTGTCATTTTGTTTAAAATTCCTGGACACCACAAGGAAGTATGGGAGCTGGAAGTACACAAAAAAAGGTGTTAAATGCTTGAGAGAGTTAATGAGCTTGAAAGTTCATGCATTAGTCTAGATATAAATGTTTTACCTTGGTTACTAAAGACATAGTTAGTTCATCTGGTGTCCATTACCTGTCCCTGATATAGTGCCTCAGTCCACTTGTGCCCACATGAAGCGCACCACAACAAGAAGAACAACCACAATAAAAAATATATGTATAGAAAACTGCAAAAAGAGAACTGTCAAGAATGGTAACACCTAACACTGAGAATGGTATAAAACAACAAAAAGGAAATAACAACAATGGCATATGGGAGAAATATGTACAGCTAGGTAGCAAAGACAATCAAAGGGTGTGACACAGTGGAAAAGGTAGCAATGTCCCAGCAGTTATCTCCTATCCTGGTTTGAGAAATCCGATCAGTGTTGCAGGAATTTGGGGACATGTTCACTGGGAAACCAGGGTGCACCCACCTGCTGCAGCACCAAATGGATACAGGACCCCAAAGGCCTATTAGACAGGCCCCTTATAGAGTGCCAGAGAGAGTTAACCAGACTCTGAGGGAGGGAGGGAGGAGGTACAGGAGATGTTGGAACTAGAGGTGATTCAAGAGTCCAACAGCCCCTGGGCCACCCCAGTGGTGCTGGTGTCAAAGAAGGATGGTAGCACCAGGTTCTGTTTGGACTATGGGAAATTAAATAGTCACACAGTCAGATGCTTATCCCATGCCTAGGACAGATGAGGCCCTTGAACAGCTGGGTGGGGCTAAGTATCTTACAATTGATCTTACCAAGGGTTACTGGCAGTGCCCTTGACTCCCAGTGCTAGAGAGAAGTCAGCCTTTGTGACTCCTTTTGGCTTGTATGACTTCACAAAGATGCTCTTTGGGATGAAGAATGCCCCAGTGACTTTCCAGAGGCTGTAAGATTATATCCTAGTAGGAGCTGGAGGGTTTGCCCTGGCTTACCTAAATGATATTGTCATCTACATTCATTCTTGACCAAAGTACCTTCAGCATGTCAGTGAGCAAATGTCAGGTGGGTATTGCAGAGGTCTCCTACTTAGGACATAGAGTGGGGAGTGGTAAGATAAGGCCAAAACCTGCCAAAGTGGAAGCCATTAAGACATGGCATGCACCTGTTACTAAAATGCAGATGAGAGCATTTTTAGGGACAGCATGGTACTACAGAAAGTTCGTCCCCAGTTATAATACCATAGCTGCTCCCCTCACAGACTTGATAAGGAAGAATAGGCCAGATAAGGTAGTGTGGACCCCAGCATGTGAGCAGGCATTCCAGAAGCTTAAAGAAGCTTTGGGTGGACTCCCTGTGTTAGCCAGTCCAGATTACAGCAAATAATTTGTTGTGCAGGTGGATGCTTCAAACCATGGGGTGGGGGCTGCACTTAGCCAGATTTCTTCAGAGGGGGAAGAGCACCCAGTGGATTATCTCAGTCATAGGCTCCAACCCAGGGAGGAATGCTATGCAGCTGTAAAGAAGGAATGTCCAGCCATAGTGTGAGCACTGCAGAAACTCCAGCCTTATCTGTATGGAAGAAAATTCACTGTTATGACAGATCACAACCCCCTAATATGGTTAAACAGAGCCAGCCAGCAAAATGCCAAGTTGCTAAGATGGAGCCTAGGGTTGCAAGCATATAATATGTCAGTGCAGCATCACAGTGGGAGTAGCAATGCCAATGCAGATGGGCTCTCAAGATAGGGAATGGGGTGAGGTACACCCAGATAGACCTAGCCCTCTCAAGTAGCGCTTCTTAAGGGTCATTTGAAAAACTAGCTTGAGTTCTCTGGAGGGGGGGGGTGTGAAGGCTGCCAGCCTAGCCAGATATAATTTTATAGATAATTCTATCATTTGTAAATATGAATGTTGAACTGCAGACTTGTTTTCTTAAATGAAAAAAATCTGCTTTGAAATGTTGAACTTAAAAAAATGTAACAACATTGCCCTCTGCTGCAAAGTAAGCTAAGACAAGCATTTCCTGCCTGCCCTTTGAAGTTAAAGATTTAAAGTCATTCAGTCTGGGCTAGCACATTCTTTCTATTGTTTATCTTAAGGAATAATTACTAGAGTATACATGTGGAGTGTCTTTTATTGATGTAGTTTCCTACAGGTGCAAGCTAACAATTATGTAGTATCTGTTAGCCTGGGAACACCAGTAAAGTGAAAGAATAATGTACTGTTTATCAGAACTGCAATTTCAATTTAAACAGAGAGAATCAGAAGGCATTAAGCATTTTTGTCTTGGTCATCCAACTCACAGCACTGCCTGTTGTCATATGTAAGTTATCTTAGACTTGTGTTTTCTTTTAGAAATAGCTAGGAACTAAAAATATTAGACTAAGTGTTTTTCTGTGATGTCAGAACTGTACTACTGAATTATTTTAAGTATTTCTGTGTGATCTCTGAACTCTTTTGACTAGCACTTTGTAGTAGAAAATATTGTCTTGTGGTTTTAATTATTTATTATTAAATATTTTAAAACCTTTTAACTGTGGCTGGTTTGCGTAGCGATAAGTTAAGCTCTAGAGTACATTGCATATTTATAGAGTTTACTGTCCAAGTCACTCCAAATAAGCCTTGACTGATTAGTCACATTTACCAATTGGATAATAATATTGCACAGTATTAATCGGACACCCTTTTAATGGCCTTTGGGTAGCTAATAATATTAGATGGGTGGTGGCAAGTGATTACTACCATATAGTCCGGGTAAAAGGGGGAGAGCTGGAGAACCCGTGTCAGCCTTTCCCAGAAGTGTCTGTGTGGTTGTATAAACTCTTATCTTAAAGTGTGTGTTTGCATGTGTGTGTGTGTGTGTGTGTGTGTGTGTGTGTGTGTGTGTGTGTGTGTGTGTGTGTGTGTCAGCTACTTGGGCAGGGACACGAAGCACTGGTTGGTCAGAGAGGGTGCTGGAGGTTTTAGCTAGGCTTAGATCTGGACCCTATAGCTGTGCCAGTGGGGAGTCTTATTGGGGACCTGGAGAGCAAGGGAGTGACCAGCCCCAGACTGACTGTGATCTCTGTGTGCTGTTAAGGGAAGTTGCACTTTACTGTGTGCATTTGTTATCCTTTCCTCATATATGAGATGCCATCTCTGATTTTAGTGGTAAGGAATGAGGCACCTTGATTGCTGGGCCAGAGCACGGGCATCACAAAGGGCACAAGCTCTGATGACTAATAGATGTGTGAAATAGATAAGCCTTTTTAACATAAAACAGGGAGGAAGAAAAATGGGTAAGATTACAGAACATGAACTGAGATAAATAACAAAAGTATGTATGTATCACAAAATGGTACTCGAACTACAGGTGACTATATCCAAATGCTGAAGCAGCAAATGATATCTGAGGTAATTCAGGAGAAGAGAGGATTATGGATAAGGGGAGGAGCTTGAGCTACAGAGTCAAAGACTAATGAGGTGGCCAAAGTTATATCTGGGAAATCTAAGACCCAATGGCTGAGGAACAGATAAAAAAAAATCAAACATAAGATTCTATCACTTTGTGAGGCCTAGCAGCCCTTAGACACCTGATTTAATTCAGTGTGGATTATTATGCCATGAGGCTTGTCTATTTTACAGAAAGTTTTTTTTTTTCTGTAATGGAAAGAGAGAAAAGGGAGTCTTCCAACCTGTGATGCTGTCTTAAATATTAAATGATCTTAAATATTAACCTATTTTTATAAATTTGGTTAGCTTGAAAAGTAGTTAAGAAAAATATATGTTATCATTTTTCCAAAGTTTTTATTTCCTAACTACCTCAGTCTACTGCCTTTCTCAATCACCTTTGTAGTTTGCATACTTGCAATACACTTAAATCTCTTTTCACCTCAGTACTTAATACAGTTTTATTTCCTGTTCCTATATAACTTTCAAGCTTACAGTTTTTTTCACCCACTGTAGATGTGCCATCTTCTCAGCCTACTCTATTTGCCTTCACTACTTTTGGGCTAATTCCGCTCCCCTACCCTACCCCCACTCCCACCCACTCCCACCCACTCCCACTATATCTTGCCTTATACTGTTCTATTTCCCATCCCCTACAACAAAACAACCAACCAAATTAACTGAGGCATTCAGCAGATCTTACTCCTCAACTTGCAGACTAATTACAGGCCTACCTAACTCACTTCTCCCACTCTATTCCAACAAACATAGCATATAACTTCCACCCAGCTCTATCTTCTACTAACTTATGCATAATATACTACTCCTCCTGTCAGCTTTCACAGTTATACTATGCATACTTACCATTGCCACATCCTACCATATTCCCCTTCCCTGATCACTCTGTTTTCCCCTACTCTATACTCCTAGTTAAAAAAACACCCACCCATCACCTACAAAATTGCAAACAGTCTCAAGCCATTAGGAACTCAAACCCTCTTATGTTGCAGCAACATCAAAGAGAGGGACGCAATCCATTTATCAGTATCAGTCATAAGAGATAAATATAAAAAATGTTAAGCTCTCTCACCATGCTTTCACTCTCCTACTCTGTAGAGACATCCACCCAAACCCTGGGCCTTCCCCTCAAACCAACTAAGCCCCATATAACTGATCAGTTCTCATCATTACCAACACACAGCCCATTAATTCTAACCACAACCAACTATTAATGCACATACACCTCAGAAGCATCTACAACAAAATTTCAAATCTCCATGCATGCACTGCAGCAAATAACCTAGACATTATAATCAACACTGAACCTTGGCTAACATCAAACACTAAAGATGAAGAAATCTTTCCTCCAGGATACAATATAATATGAAATGATGCAGTACACAAAAAGCTGGAGGGGTTAAAATACTTTTTAAAGAACAGACTAAACATCAGATACCCATTGAGTCACCCCCAACTACTCCAACACAGAAATACTTATTGCTGTCCTACACATGAGCAAGCACAAAACTATTTACATAGCTGCCTTATATATTCCCCCAGGCAGCAACATTCCCATTCCTGAAGACCTTCAGTGGTTTTCCACTAATGTAAATAAATAAGCTATTATACTTGGGGAAGTGAATATAGACTATTTACTTGTAAACACTGACTCCTCTACCCTCTCTATTAACCATTTCAATTTCACTAAAGTAATCACCTCACCTACTTGAATTGACAAACACAGAAGCAAATGTTCACTACTAGACTGGATCCTTACTACCTCACAATCAAACGTAAACTCCTTTGGCTGTCTTCCAGACATCATTCACCATCTCCCCACATTTGTTACAAGACAAACTAATCTACCCCCAAACATAGAGTATTAAAATGAGTATGTAGACTCTCCTCTTTAAAACTACCTATCTCAAAACAATTGGAATACTCTAAAAAAACTACTAATAGAAGAAGCTGTTAGCCATTTCAGTAAAACATTCCTTAACTTATTAAATGAGTCGGCTCCCATAACAACAAAAACAACTAAAAGTAACCTTGCTTTATGACTCAACAAAGAAACCAAACAGCTCATGCTAAATATAGACAAAGCTTGGAAGACATGGTATAAAGACAGAACACAACAAAAGTGACAAATTTTTAGACAACTTAGAAATCGATGTAAACAATAGATCAAACAAGACAAATTGCATTCTTTCACTCACTTCAAGACAAACACCACCACAATCCCAAGCAATTCTGGACAACCATAAAAAACATACAATATGCTGGTCAAGCCACCACCCCATCTTTTACCACAAATAATGACACAGACCTTGTAGCCACCCAATTCAACACACAATTCAATCAGCCCTCTCTCTCTACTAGAATCTAATCCACCTTCCCATCTCTCTAGCCCCGCCACAATACTCATAATACTCCTGTCTTTTCTTTCCACCTAATATCTACCTCTACTATCAAAAATTACCTTTAAAAACTGATAACCATTGCACAAGCTGTTGACAAACCCTCACCAAAGTACATTAACTCATTCCCTCCAGTGCAACTCTTTTGAGTGTGTACCTTGACCTCCTAGTGGGTGTGGATTGAGCCTTTAAAAAAATGAAGTTATCCCCTTACAGTTCTAACAAATACTCATTGACAGAGGTCAAATATCAATACAGTTTTGTTTTCCATCATGTATGATTCAAGATAAAATCTTCTGATACCTTGTATAGGTTCATAGGTTCATAGGTTCATACTAGGCTATCTGCCCTAGGGCATTTATAAGCCTAGCCAGAGTTGTGTGGCTTTCACCACCCCTTAGGTTGAAGAATACTATACCCATTAGTTTGCCGTGCCTCTGTCCAGCAGTGATACAGAGATGATCCCCGGGGTAAACCTACGATCTCCCATCCACTGGTCAAGATTCCTCTTGAACAGAGCCAGTGAGGTGCTCTGTCTCACATGGACTAGGATTCTGTTCCACAGCATAGGGAGTCTCTGGGTGATGAATCTGTCCTTCCAGCACGTCCTATTTATATCCGTGTTGAGGTTTAAGTCTCTTGCTCTTGTGGCTCTGGTGGATTTGGATTTTTTGAGGTCGAGCATGTCCATTAATTCCGGGTTGGACATGGCCTTGTATGTCAGGCACAGGTCACCTCTGAGCAGACGGTATGCGACTGAATAGAGCTGAAGTTTCTTCAGTCGGGCAGCATATGGCATATTTTTGAGCCCCTTTATCCTTTTGGTGAGGAACTTTTGGGGTCTTTCCAATTGCTGCAGGTGTCGGGTAAGATACATTCCGAATGGGGCATTGTACTCAATCATTGGTCTGATAAGTGAAGAGTACAGGAGAACAATGACCTCCCTTGATCTGGATGTGAATCCCTTCATAATCAGGTGGGCAATGTAGAAGGTCCACCTAACCACTTTGGCAATGTGAGTGTCAAAAGAAAGGTTACTGTCAACTTGGGTCCCCAGGTCCCTGATAACCTCTTCTGTGCTTAATGGATTGCCACCTATGTGGTAACTTGGGGTTAGCTTGTTTTTACCAAAGGGTATGACTATACATTTTTTGGCATTTAGCTTAAGGCCATGGCTCTGGCACCAGTTATCCGTTTCTATGAGACCTCTCTGAAGGATATCTGTGTCTGATGGATTTTCAACTATGGCGTCCAGTTTGCAGTCATCTGCAAACTTTGTCAGCCACAATCCTCCTATGTTTTCCTGCACTTCTGAAAAGTAGATGCCGAACAAGAGGGGCCCAGGACTGAGCCCTGTGGGACACCGCTTGTGACCGGCTTGGAGTCTGACATGGCACCAGCAACTCTAACCCTGTGGGTTCTGTCCTTGAGCCAGTTTGCAACCCATCTTGTGACATATGGGTTTACATTTAAGCTGGTGAGCTTTTCCATGATACCCGAGTGGGGTATTCTGTCGAAAGCTTTTGCAAGGTCAAGGTAGGCTGTGTGAACTGCCTTACTCTCATCAATGGCCTTGGTGACTGTTTCAAAAAAGTCGACCAAGTTCAAGAGGCATGATCTGCCCTTGACAAAGCCGAATTGGGTAGGATCGAATGTCTGTAGGTCCCCTATGTCTTTATTTATGAGTTCCATTATGATCCTCTCCATAGCTTTGCAGACCAGGCTTGTTAAGCTTATGGGGTGGTAATTACCAGGGTCTGTAGAAGCACCGCCTTTGTGGAGTGGGACCACAGTTGCCATACGCCACTCTTTGGGTACGTATCCTGTGGTAAGGCTAAGATTAACCAGCAGCTATGTAGCATGGTTTTGGAATTATTATTGCAAATATGAACAATCAATATTTGATGCCTAGATGCATCAGTAGAAGGTAACTGCCGATGCACCTGGAGGTGTCACTTGCATGTAATGAGTTAAGTTAGCTGTCGATGTCCTGGCATACCCTGTCTCAATACTCATAAATACATCTAGCAAAAAACATGTACCCACTATCTGAAAAACAATCAACATATACCACGTCACAAAGGTGAATCAGTCACAGACCTCTCCAGCTACTGCCCCATTGCAATTCTCTCCCTCTGTTGAAAATCTTAGAAAGATGCATACACTCCCAACTCCTAACCCATCTTACTCTCTGTCACACAACATAGCTTTTAACCACATCACAGCACAACAACAGCTCTGCTTAGTTTCTCAGAAACCATAAATACCAAGAGAAACAATGGTAATCGAATATCCTCTCTATTCCTGGACTTGTCAAAAGGATTTGACACAGTAACCCACCAACTCCTAATCAACAAACTATCTTCCCTATCACGGTCTCATTCAGCTCTTTCTTGGTTTTCTAGCTATCTCTCTGAAAGACAACAGGCCATACAATGGAATCAGGACATATTGCTCTTCTTCCCGGTTTGCATTGGTGTACCTCAGGGGTCAAGTGTTTGCCCTGCACTTTTCAGTATTTTCACAAACATCCTACACAAAGCCAGCAAACCTGCCACATTAGTACAATATGTCAATGATGCCACCATCATCTGCTTAGCCTCAACCCTTCCACTACTTCAACAAATGACTAAAGCCTCCTTCACTTCCATAGAATTGTGGCTAAAGGCTCATCAGCTTATCCTAAATGCTGAAAAAAATATTGCTTTTGCTTTTAATACCCATATCTCTTTCAATAACCTGTACACCCTTTAGTATTATTTAACAAATAACTCCACCATAGAAACAGTGACAAATGCCAAACCACTAGGAGCCATAATAACAAACAACCTAAAATTTGACCTGCACAATAACCATGCTATTAAGAAAACTCACCAAAAATTGGGCTTCCTCTACTGAAACAAACCTTACCTCAAAGACTCATCAATTAAATCCTAAGCATCATCCTACCTTGTCCCCTCCCTTCCCCATGCATCACACATATTAACCAACAATAAAACCACCCAACTAAATAAATTAGAGACATGCTTTAACAAAATAGCCAAGTTTGCAGCTAATGCATGTTACAATACACAGCACTGCATAACACTAAAGAAGGTCAGCTGTCTAGAGCTACCTAATCACCTTACATTCACTCATCTTCAAATTGCCCACAAAATGATACACAAGCAACACACATGGCCTTCTCTACAAAACATTCTCAAGGACTACTCCTCTCCATGTTGCATTTGCTCAGGTAATCACAGCCAGCTAATAACTTCTAAATCCTGTAATACAGCTGGAGACTCACTGTAATCATCCTATGTCACCACAGGGTGGAACTTCCTGCCTATTCCACTAGAACAGGACAACTGTGCGTCTTAAAAACTGCATCTATACTCCTCCTGTCTCTGTTCTTGTTCACAATCTGTCTCTCTCTCTCTCTCTCTCTCTCTCAGATCTCTAAACTATTACCAACTTCTTACTTTCCAGCTCTCCTACCTTATACTGCCATGCAAATAAATCTTATCTATATTTACAACTGTATACTGCTTTACATCTCTCCTTCATAAATTAAATTTGTGTATTGCTGTATATGTAAATGCAATATGTTTATTATTGTATAACACACCTACAGAAATCAAATTGTATAACCGCTGTAATTGGATGATTCTAAAATCTGATTTATACCGTTGAAAAATGTATTCTTTTTTCTCTGTAAATTCTTTGCAATTTTTATAATTTTTTTTGTAACTTTAACAGAACCTTTCTTCCTGGACCTCCACTGAAAAATGGGTCTGAGTGCCCAGTTGGACCATCCCAGTAAACAAAAAGCAACAAATAAATAAGAAAATACAGTTTTAGTGGTGGACAATATTGCCTATTAGTAAGTTTAAAAATGAATGAGTTTAATAGAAGTGATGCCCTGGAAGTAACTCGAAGGTAATTTTTTTTATTTAACATTTTACAATAATGGCCATTAGAATAACAACAATTAATGAATCCTTATAATTTGCTGTCTGCTGTTTGTATAGATTTAGAAGATCAAAATAATAGTGAGGTCATATTTAACTCTAGAAATGACAACACTTATAGCAATGCCTTCATTGTATTATTGAAAAGACAGCTGTTCGTCTACAGAGTACCCCAAAATATTTTTGCTGTTTTATTTGGGGTAGTGGACTATTGTAAGGGTCAGAATTTGTAAGTTGTTATTAGTGTTTAGTTTCCATTGAGCACCAAAAACACTGGTTTTGTGAGCATTTAACATGACTGTTTTTGTAAAGCCAGTTCAAAACAGACTCAAAGTCTCATTACAGATACTTGCAAAATAATTGATGTGAGTAATGGGCTCTAGTGCTGTGTCATCAGCATAAAGGATTGCATTAATTATTTTATTTTATTTTATTTTACATTTGTTAACCGGCTAGTAGTCTGCTGGATATGTGTTTTATTCAGCAAGAGCCCGGAGGAGAAAACACGAGGAAGGTTTTGATAAACAGAGAGAAAAGAAGAGATCCAAGAACTGTGCCTTGTGGAACACCTTTTGGGCTAGTTCCTGTTTCAGAGGAGTAATTATATCCAGTAAATATAAACTGTCTATTAAATAAATAGCCCTGATACTACTGGTTAACCTCAAGTGAAAAGCCACATTTAAGTAGTCTCCTAAATAATAAATTATGATCAAAAGACTTTCTAACTCAAGAAAGGTGGCACCTTTGAAATTTTTTACTATCCATATTAATGGAGATTTTATCATTTAAGAAGACATGAAGAAGTTATAGTGCTATAGTTTAATCTAAATTTATGTTGTTTGCCAGTGAGAATATATTACGTTTGTATGCAAGTATCTAACTATAAATATTTTTTCATGAATTTTTGTCAGAGGGCGAATGTTTGCAATGGGTCTGAAGTCATTAGCTTTTGCTGGGTGAAGGAGTTTTGCCAAACATACTGTTACTGCATGTTTAAAACTAGCAGATATAGTTTTAGTAGTAAGTATCAAATTAAAAATGTTACAGTAAACTTTAATATTAACTGAGGTAATCCTACTATACAGACTGATAAAAAACTGTCCCTCATTCCTACCTATATCTCTTTTGTGCCTGAAGCATCTGTATTTGCCTTGTATCATGCTCCAGAGTGTATATCCTGGGCTCAACAATGCCTTTTGACACAAAATCTTACATAATCTCAAACAAGTGCATGCACACATGGGTGTAGACATGTGCACACGCATATTCACACTCCCACACACATGCATGCACACCTGTTACGCATGCACATATATATCAAGGTACATGACAGAAAAGTTGAGAGAAAATAAAACAAGCAATGCAGCGCATGCCAAAAAAGTTAGTCACACAACACGCTGAACAAGTTTAATTACCATATTACCTGAGATAGTATCTCGACAGTAACAGCAGTCTGCATAATCCATACGCAGTGACTTTTAGTGCCTTAAAAGCATGTTTCATCATAAGCTGCCAGATTACTGTATATCAACAAATGAAATTATGTATGTGTTGTTACAATCTAAACCACTTAAACTCTAAAATCCACAAAAATACAGGCAACAATTATTTAAAGCAACACAGTACCCAAAGTTGTACACAGTGCAGGTGGTATGGTTTGCATGAGTATTTAACCTTTGTTATTTACCTCTTAACTGGTTAAATGTTTATGGAGAGTACTGACATGGGTGTTTACTGCCTGATGCCATCTGGTTCATTTCCTTCACTTCATAGTTATATAAGGGGAGTGGTATTTGTGTGAGACCATGGGGCTTCTCCCTTTCCTCATTGCTGTGATATGTGACATTAGCATATATAAATAATATGGGTTAGGAGGTGTGTTCTACAGGGAAAAGAAAAACAATAGATTATTAGTCTATATAGAAAGTGTCTAAGCTAGAATTTCTATCCATACGTTGTGATTGATGAGTGATTCAGTGTTACTCACAGGTGAAGGCTCTAATCCTGTATCAGGAACATCCCTTTATATTTTATAAAATACTTTTCAGTCACATTTAATGCAATAATTTACAAATGATATGCAACATTTAAGTGCTGTGCTTCAATTTAAAGGGTTCACAGATGTCAAGATGTCAAGATCTGTGATCTGTGGCTTTAAGTTAGACACAACAATCTCAGCTTTTGAATAGAAATGTGTGTGAGGGCTGTTTAGTAATACTCCAAGGTATCTGGACTGAAGCATACTTTTATCTTGTAGCAAAGCAATTCTTTGAAGTTGTGCATGCCAAGATTTCTATGCAGCTGCTTGCTATTAGCAACTCTTCTGTTCCTTGACTGCTTGCAATGGAAGAGCCAGTCAGAGGTTTTTATCACTGTAGCTTTTAACTTGCACAAATGACTCCACACACAGATTATACATTTACTTGTATTACATGTTAGAAATAAAGCCATAAATGCCATTCTGCTTTTATGCCTTATGTAAGTACTTGCTACTGGTTCAAACCTTGTTTAAATAGAAGAAGAGAGGGTGTTTACAAAAGAAAGTAACATCACTGAGTGGTGTAGAATAACTGAATTTTTGCCTTTGCTTCTCTGCTGCTGCCACAGACTTTTGTGAAGGCCGAGCCCAGATTACACCATCTGTACTGTAATTTTAATTTCCTCTGCACTGAATTTTTCTCTTATGACAGAGTGGTCCATTATGGAACATATTATTCAAACTACAGTGCAGTTCCAGTTTTTTTTAAGTATTCAGCAAATGTATCGTTCTGACATAGTTTCTATTGAAGATGTAGTTGGAATGTCACATGGCATGAGTT